>NC_034176.2:16047265-16154765 GCF_002021735.2 Oncorhynchus kisutch | reverse complement strand
CTCTCTGGTCTTGGCCATTGTGGAGAGTATGGAGTCTGTTTGATTGAGTGTGTGGACAGGTGTCTTTTATACAGGTAACGAGTTCAAACAGGTTCAGTTAATACAGGTAATGAGTGGAGAACAGGAGGGATTCTTAAAGAAAAACTAACAGGTCTGTGAGAGACGGAATTCTTACTGGTTGGTAGGTGATCAAATACTTATGTCATGCAATAAAATGCAAATTAATTACTTTAAAATCATACAATGGGATTTTCTGGATTTTTGTTTTAGATTCCTTCTCTCACAGTTGAAGTATACATAGGATAAAAATGACAGACCTCTACATGCTTTGTAAGTAGGAAAACCTGAAAAATCTGCAGTGTATCAAATACTTGTTCTCCCCACTGTATTTTTAAACAGACACTGATAGCTTTGAGCATGGTGAAGTTATTAATTACACTTTGGATACACCCAGTCACTACAAAGATACAGGCATCCTGCATCCTGTATATTATTGTGACCCTGGTGGCACAAAATCAAAAGTCCGACTGCATGGAGATGCTTGGGAATATGGTCAATACGGGTGACCATATTGTGGGTGTTTCAGGGAAAAGGTGTACATTTTACCTCCATCATCTAGGATGTGACAATGGTTCATAAAATCTCTCCATTTCTCAATTTGTTTGCGTGGTCTTGCAGGCCTTCTCATGCAGCTGCAACAGTAAGTGCATTTGTAAATCAGGACCTTTCTTGAGTTGGGCTCTGGGATGGTGCAACTGTTGAGAATGTGAGTTTATGGTTGTGTGAGGGGAAAGGGTTAAGTGTGTGTGGGTGTATGTGTGTATCCCACAACTGTTGCGAAGGAGTAAAAGACGTTAGGGACAATAGAGGATGATCCACAGCTATATATAATACAAATCAAGGTGAGGGCGATGGAAATGCATTTGGCAGTTGATCTACTTCAATTCGGTAAGTGGCACTGTGTGCTCTTTTCGAAGGATGGATCCCAGTCTGTTCAGGGCTATGGGATGGGAGGGGTCGGGGGTGGTCTGCCGGGCATTGGGATGACAACCCAACTCGGGATAGGAGGGCTTTTAGCGGGTGTAATAGTAGGGACCAATTGGAGGTTTACTTAGTAGCAATGCAAATATCACGGTACAGTTATAAAGACACTCAATCATCATGTTACTTTTCAATGGTACGTTTACAAGCATATATTTTGATAAATAGAATTGAAAGTTGTCTCATTATAGTAAGTGGTGAAATAAGTATAGCCAGTTACAATTGTAATGGCCTAGCAGATAATAAGAAAAGACAATTAGTATTTACCTGGCTAAAAGAGAAGGAATATAATATATATTGTTTAACAATTTTAGATGAAGTTATGTGGTTATGTTATGTGGTTTTAATTAACAGTAATTTTAATCCAAATGTACAAATTGTCCAAACAGATCCTCAAGGTAGATGGATTATTTTAAATATGTTATTGGACAATAAACAGATATGGCTTATTAACCTATACGGTCCGAATAATGATGATCCAAGCTTCTTTGAAAATATTTACAAGAATTGATCAACTCTACAAGCAACCCTGACTCTTTTATTATGGTGGGAGATTATAATACAGTCTTAAATACCTCTATGGACCGGAAAGGAAATCACACTACAAACTATCACCATCGGGCATTTAAGGAAATCATGAATGTCATGGATATATTGGAATTAGTGGATATATGGAGACTTAAATACCTTGACCTAGTGAGACACACATGGCGGAGGCTTAATCAAGCTAGTCGTCTTGACTACTTTCTTATTCATTCTCTCTGGCACCAAAAGTTGAAAAAGTGTTGATAGGGGACAGAATGCGGTCAGATCATCACATGATTGGCATATATATTACTGTTACAGAATTTCCACATGGGCGAGGATATTGGAAATTTAATCAAAGCCTACTAGATGATAAATAGTTTAGATCTAGGTCCTATCTCGCCGGCTGGCCGACTACTCCTGTATGGTCAGCCAACTATCTGGCCATCCGGCCAACTGGTACTATCTCGCCAGCTGTCTGACTGGTCCAATCTGGCCGGCCAACTATCTGGAGAGAGAGAGATGGGATAATTAGGATAAGACAGGTGAAATGCAGCCCTAGCCCCCGGTACATATATAGCATAGACACTGGGGACTGCGACGGGGGGGTCGGGGGACGATATGCCTGGACAGGGCCAACCAGGCCCCACCCACTTTGTCAAAGCACAGCCCCCACACCAGAGGGATATCAACAGACACCAACTTACTACCCTGAGACAACGAAGATCTTCCCCACCACACAATCCTGAGGGGGCGCAAGACCGGACAGGAAGATAACGTGTCAACCCACTCAAGTCAAGTATAGCAAAAAAAGGCCTGGCAATACATGATGCGGGGGCAAGCCATTGACACATATGGGGGGGAAACAAGAACCTCTCCCTCAACTCAGCCCCGGTAATAGGGTCAGAGGCAAAGAATACCCGTGGAGAGAGGGGAGCTGGCTAGGCAGAGACACCTTCACACCCCTGGGCCAGACTACTGAAGAGATGAGTCTTCAGTAAAGGACCGACTCTTGGACCGACTCTCTTCTCTGTATTCATCAATGAGGTCGCTCTTGCTGCTGGTGAGTCCCTGATCCACCTCTACGCAGACGACACCATTCTGTATACTTCCGGCCCTTCTTTGGACACTGTGTTAACAACCCTCCAGGGTTGCACACATTGTATATAGACCCCCCCTTCGTTTTCTACTGTGTTATTGACTTGTTAATTGTTTACTCCATGTGTAACTCTTTGTTGTATGCTCACACTGCTATGCTTTATCTTGGCCAGGTCGCAGTTGCAAATGAGAACTTGTTCTCAACTAGCCTACCTGGTTAAATAAAGGTGAAATAAAAAAAAATAAAAAATAAAATGCCATACAACTCTCCTTCCGTGGCCTCCAATTGCTCTTAAATACAAGTAAAACTAAATGCATGCTCTTCAACCGATCGCTACCTGCACCTACCCGCCTGTCCAACATCACTACTCTGGACGGCTCTGACTTAGAATACGTGGACAACTACAAATACTTAGGTGTCTGGTTAGACTGTAAACTCTCCTTCCAGACCCATATCAAACATCTCCAATCCAAAGTTAAATCTAGAATTGGCTTCCTATTTCGCAACAAAGCATCCTTCACTCATGCTGCCAAACATACCCTTGTAAAACTGACCATCCTACCAATCCTCGACTTTGGCGATGTCATTTACAAAATAGCCTCCAATACCCTACTCAACAAATTGGATGCAGTCTATCACAGTGCAATCCGTTTTATCACCAAAGCCCCATATACTACCCACCATTGCGACCTGTACGCTCTCGTTGGCTGGCCCTCGCTTCATACTCGTCGCCAAACCCACTGGCTCCATGTCATCTACAAGACCCTGCTAGGTAAAGTCCCCCCTTATCTCAGCTCGCTGGTCACCATAGCATCTCCCACCTGTAGCACACGCTCCAGCAGGTATATCTCTCTAGTCACCCCCAAAACCAATTCTTTCTTTGGCCGCCTCTCCTTCCAGTTCTCTGCTGCCAATGACTGGAACGAACTACAAAAATCTCTGAAACTGGAAACACTTATCTCCTTCACTAGCTTTAAGCACCAACTGTCAGAGCAGCTCACAGATTACTGCACCTGTACATAGCCCACCTATAATTTAGCCCAAACAACTACCTCTTTCCCAACTGTATTTAATTTTAATTAATTTATTTATTTTGCTCCTTTGCACCCCATTATTTTTTTATTTCTACTTTGCACATTCTTCCATTGCAAAACTACCATTCCAGTATTTTACTTGCTATATTGTATTTACTTTGCCATCATGGCCTTTTTTGCCTTTACCTCCCTTCTCACCTCATTTGCTCACATTGTATATAGACTTGTTTATACTGCATTATTGACTGTATGTTTGTTTTTACTCCATGTGTAACTCTGTGTCGTTTTATCTGTCGAACTGCTTTGCTTTATCTTGGCCAGGTCGCAATTGTAAATGAGAACTTGTTCTCAACTTGCCGACCTGGTTAAATAAAGGTGTTGTCAACTTGCCTACCTGGTTAAATAAAGGTGTTGTCAACTTGCCTACCTGGTTAAATAAAGGTGTTGTCAACTAGCCTACCTGGTTAAATAAAGGTGTTGTCAACCTGCCTACCTGGTTAAATAAAGGTGTTCTCAACTAGCCTACCTGGTTAAATAAAGGTGTTGTCAACTAGCCTACCTGGTTAAATAAAGGTGTTGTCAACTAGCCTACCTGGTTAAATAAAGGTGTTGTCAACTAGCCTACCTGGTTAAATAAAGGTGTTCTCAACTAGCCTACCTGGTTAAATAAAGGTGTTGTCAACCTGCCTACCTGGTTAAATAAAGGTAAAATAACAATAAATAAAAAGACTTAACTACTGAAAACACTCCCAAGATTTGATTTTACTTCAACTACAACCAAGCTACTGCAAAATTTTGTTAACTGACTTGACTAGTTAAATAAAGGTTCAATTAAAAAATATATATATGTTGAAAACACAATATTCAGTTGTATCTCTGTTGAACCTCCAGTAGCCTCAGCTGCTATAGCAACATGGTACATACTTTCATCTATGGCCCCACAAAGCTAACAGAGTCTCCGATGCTTGTCAGCAGCCTCTATAGTTTCAGGAAACGTGATAGCATAATACCTTGTGGGAGAAAGAGATTGTCGGGTAAGAGGGTGGTGATGTTGGGGGGTTGTACGAGCGATCTGAACCCAGGTTGGGCTGGGTGTAAGAGGGATCAAATAAGGCGTTACCCAGCTCCATCACCTCATCATCACCCTATGAGAGAATAATAAGTGGCTGTAACACATATACTCTCCCAGGCCTAGTGTCCAGAGCACAAAACCTGGCTGTCTTATAGGCTTCTAAGGATAAAATGTAAGACAATACATGTGAGAAGGTGAGGGGAACAATGCGTGGAAGGCTCAGTGTGATATGACGGGGACTCATGTCAGGGGGCATTGTTGTGGCCCTTTGTTGCTGTCGAGTACATTTGGAACTTAGAACTCAGAGCCCTCTTTTGATCTGCAAGCCTGGAGTTTGTATGTAGTGAAATGTATGCATAATGTATAGAAAAGTACCATGTTTTTGACAGTAGCTTTATGTGTTTGTTGTGCTGTTCTTGAAAAGTATATTTGGTTGAACAGTCGGTTTGAAACACAATGCAAACTGTATTGTTACAGTCGGATGAAACACAATATAAACTGTATTGTAGCAGTCTGTTTGAAACACAACATAAACTGTATTGTTACAGTCGGATGAAACACAATATAAACTGTATTGTAACAGTCGGTTTGAAACACAATATAAACTGTATTGTAACAGTCGGTTTGAAACACAACATAAACTGTATTGTAACAGTCGGTTTGAAACACAATATAAACTGTATTGTAACAGTCGGTTTGAAACACAATATAAACTGTATTGTAACAATCGGTTTTGTCACGACTTCCGCCGAAGTCGGGTCCCTTTCCTTGTTCAAGGCTGTGTTCTGTGGTTGACGTCATCAACCTTCTAGCCATCATTGATCCATTTTTCATTTTCTATTGGTTTTGTCTTGTCTTCCTACACACCTCGTTCCAATCCCATCAATGACATGTGTATTTAATGCTCTGTTTCCCCTCATGTCCTTGCCGGAGATTGTTTGTTGTATGTAGGTGTTTATTGTTATTCTGTTGTGCGATGGGTTTTTCACCCTCTATTTGTTATTTTGTATAATTTGGTTTTCAGAGGTTTTGATGTTTATTAAACATCTCCATTTTAACCAAGTTCATTCTCCTGCACCTGACTTCCCTGCACCAGCACCCCCACATTATAGGTTTGAAACATAATGTAAACTGTATTGTAACAGTCCGTTTGAAACTCAATATAAACCATATTGTAACAGTTGGATGAAACACAATATAAACTGTATTGTAACAGTCGATTTTAAACTAAATATAATCTGTATTGTAACAGTCGGTTTGAAATACAATATAAACTGTATTGTAGCAGTCTGTTTGAAACACAATATAAACTGTATTGTAACAGTCGTTTTGAAACATAATATCAAGACCGACAAGTATCAAGTCAAGTCTCAAGTCCTAAACTTTGAGTTTTGAGTCCTAAACAAGTCATAATGTGCTCTTATGCAAATGTAATTCCATTTCATATTTTTAACAAGAGTAATAGTTAGTATATTACATTAACGCAAATCATGAATGCTTTTAATAATATCTACATATTTATTACTTTCCAAATAAACGTTATATTTCCTTGGAAATACATGGGTAGCCATGAGAAAGACCCCACCCCCCACCCCCCAATAATACATAATGATGATCGACTATCGAGGATCGCTATGGGGCGCAATCGGGCGATCTAGGCTTGTACACAATTGCCCAACCTTAACACACACACGCACACACACACACGCACGCGCACACACGCACATGCACACACACACACACAGACACTGTCTCTCTCTCTCTATGTGTGTGTGTGTGTGGTTACAGTAGGCTAATGTATGTCAAAGGTTTTAGGAACAGCAGTAACATCAGGTAGGATTTAGGCTACCAACTGCTTGGTCAGTTGTAGCTCAATCTTGGGTGCAATGATCACGTTCCCGCACTGACTGACTGTGTGGAGGCTCATTGATTTAACATTACGTTAGTCTACATGCTACTAGCAAAGTTATACATTTTATAGCTGTCTGCTATATTAGCCATGACATACCGTTCTTTGTGCAGCTTCAAATGTCGAACAAAGTTGTAAATTGTTGCGCCGCCGTCTGTAATTTCCTTTCCGTATGTTTTGAAAGTTGCAATCCGTTTTTTGTTGATACGGCATCGTCTTTATATCTGAAAATAATACATTTGGGGCATCATCTTTCCAAGGGCTCCATCTGAATTCATACACCGACGTTCCTCTGCACTGCCACTCACAACTTTTTCTCAGCTGGCAGAATTTGATTGGCTGCTGTCTGATTCAAACTGTAGTCCATTAAATGAAGAGTTGATGCGCTGCACACTTTTAAAAAAAACATTATTTTTAATATTTGGGCTTCGGGAGGGTATCAAGTCAGGTCGAGTCAAAAGGCTCAAGTCCAAGTTAAGTCATGAGTCATTGGTGTTAAAGTCAAAGTCGAGTTGCAAGTCATCATATTTGTGACTCGAGTCCACAAACATAATATAAACTGTTTTGTAAAAGTCGGTTTGAAACACAATATAAACTGTATTGTATAATATTGTATAATACACACAAGCTGACTGAAAGGAAATTCATAGCCTTGGGTGTGACAACAATGCCCCTCCAAGTTCAAAGTTCCAAGTTCACCCAAGACACAATAGTTGAACATGTACAGCATCATCATTTGGACAGAGATGATATTGTTTAACTAATAGTCTCTGCTTGTCTCTTCCAGATGGAGCATCTATCTGCGTGACCCTTTACTGTTGTCTCTAGTGGGGTTCGAGACATGGGCTTCGAACACCACCTGAACATCAACATGCAGAACCATCAAGATACAGTACGCTGAGAAGACAGATACAGAACTCTACTATTTATAATCAGCATGCATATATATGTTCTAGATACACAGAAACCACCAAATACACACTAACGTCCTTTGAATCAAGTCAGTTTTCTGTATCATTGTGATTTAAATCTGTAAGTTGTAAAACTGTTTACCATGTCTACTCACTGGGATGTAGAAGTACAACATTATTTATTCTGAATTGTAAAAGTCTGTATTGGTGTATTGGATTTTAAATTAACCTGTCCTTAGAATACAGCATAACATCTGAAGGGAACCCGCAGGACACATTGTCTTTATCTGACATTGACTGAATTTATAGAAAAAGTAAACATCAAAGGGAATATTTTTGTACTTTCTCAAATCATTGTATTTTCTCAATGAACAGAATAAAATATATTCAAGAATATTTTGTTTCTGAGTTTTTTACAGTATGTCTACAGTACTGTATATACCTTTGACATGACTAGATCCTCTGTGGGATCAATGTGAAATGGGTGCTGATCAAAATAAAACAACATGGCTGACATGGCTGTAGCAGTTCCTGATTGACCCTGACATTGCTGAGAATGAAACATACAGTTTGCATACAGTACAAATAAACTACATACATGTTACATTTACCTTGTCAATGTGTTACCATATTATGTCAAATTAGATACAACTGTAAAATCTAAAATGGAAAAGATACTAGCTATGCTCACTACCTGAAGCACCTTGACAACCAGGGCAAGCTTTGTAGCCTTCTACACATTTTGCGTTTGTGTTTGCTAGCAGAATGCATCTTCTACTTTTTCCCTTCTCTGTCACAATGTTTGCCTTAATTTTGTTGTTTTCTACCTGAAGAAGCTTCAAAGTTTTCATTCCCACTTTCTCTGTTACCTGCCTGTCTCTTTCCTTCTCCTGACAAATAATATCTCTCCTCACCTGTCTCCCAACCCCCACTTCCTCTGTTACTGGCCTGTCTCACTTCTTCTCCTGACAAAATGTTTCTCTCCTCACTTTTCTCCCTTCCCTCTGTCTCACTCATCATATATCATTCTCCTCCACTCTCTCTACTTTTTCTCTCTCCTTCTCAATCCCATTAAACCTTTCCCTCCCTCCCTCCCTCCCTCCCTCCCTCCCTCCCTCCCTCCCTCCCTCCCTCCCTCCCTCCCTCCCTCCCTCCCTCCCCTCCCTCCCTCCCTCCCCTCCCTCCCTCCCTCCCTCCCTCCCTCCTCTGTCACCCTCTCCCCCATGTTCATTTCCCTTACCAACCCTTCCTCTCTTTCTTTCTCTCTCTCTCCCTCCTTCCCCTCTTTTCACTCTTTCTCAGATGTCAGATCAGAGTCTAGTCTTCCATTCACCCTGTCATCACATTTTTCACACAGCACTATCCCTTAATTGGGCCTGTATCATCATATCGTGTAGAGTACCTGGACGCTGTAGAAGATGAAAGATGGCCTCGATCTTTTCCTTACACACACACACACATTTATGCACACACAATAGTGTGTACTAACCACGCTAACCCCGCTAAAGGGGACCTGGCATAAGCTATCGTCACACACATACACACATGCACGCACACACACAGAAATACGCATACACACCTGGAGTGGTCAGATGCACATAATAGGGGAGACATGGGATCTTTGTATTATACCCTGAACACTGTAACACCTTCAGTATTGACATAAAGTGCAGTTGGTATGATTGTAAGAGCATGACAGGTGAGTGAGGAATCTGAGTTTTCCCAATATCATTTGTTTCATCTTTCACTGGTTCTGTGAGGAGACATAGGATGCCCTGCAAGCTAGTGTCATACTCTGTTTATAAACACTCTTCTCAGATCAGGATCTTAAAGATTGTGGGGGTTATGTTTGTTCAGATGCTTATTCTATATAGTCTGTTTCTTTGTGTGTGTACAGATATGACACATTAACAGTCTAAGATGCACTCTCTACCGAGTTCCAAACTGCCTCTGGAAGCAACGTCAGCACAAGAACTGTTAGTCGGGAGCTTCATGAAATGGGTTTCCATGGCCGAGCAGCCGCACACAAGCCTACGATCACCATGCACAATGCCAAGCGTCGACTGGAGTGGTGTAAAGCTTGTCGCCATTGGACTCAGTGGTTACGGCTTCTCTGGAGTGATGAATCATGTTTCACCATCTGGCAGTCTGAAGGACAAATATGGGTTTGGGGGATGCCAGGAGAATGCTACCTGCCACGAATGCATAGTGCCAACTGTAAAGTTTGGTGGAGGAGGAATAATGGTCTGGGGTTGTTTTTCATGGTTGGGGCTAGGACCCTTAGTTCCAGGGAAGGGAAATCTTAATGCTGCATCATACAATGACATTCTAGACACTTCTGTGCTTCGAACTTTGTGGAAACAGTTTGGTGAAGGCCCTTTCCTGTTTCAGCATAACAATGCCCCCGTGCACAAAACGAGGACCATAGAGAAATGGTTTGTTGAGATCAGTGTGGAAGAACATGACTGGCCTGCACAGAGCCCTAACCTCAAACCCATAGAACACCTTTGGGATGAATTGGAACGCTGACTGCGAGCCAGGCCTAATCGCTCAACATCAGTGCCCAACCTAAAGCTTTTGTGGCTGAATGGAAGCAATGGAAGCAAGTCCCTGCAGCAATGTTCCAACATCTAGCGGAAAGCCTTCCCAGAAGATTAGAGGCTGTTATAGCAGCCAAATGGGGGTTCAACTCCATATTAATGGCAAATAAGACATCAAAACTATACAATAGCACTTATGGAATCATGTAGTAACCAAACGAGTGTTAAACAAATACAAATATATTTTATATTTGAAATTCTTCAAAGTAGCCACCCTTTGCCTTGATGACAGGTTTGCACACACTTGTCATACTGTAGAACGGTAGAGAGGTAAAAAGACAGTATGGCGCATAGGGGAGAGTGGGGTAAGTTGAGCCATTTTTTACATTCAGCATTACTCCGTCAGGGGAAGTATAGTATTCTTTCTGGCGAAGATATCATCTACATATAGTTCAGGATGTTATGTATCCCTGGAAATAATCAGAATGAATGTAAACATTACAGTTTTGAAAACGTAACTTGTCCAAAAAAAGTGGTCTCTTGGCTTACACAGGGTATGGGATAAGCTGAGCAGCGGGCCAAAGTTAATAAGCCGCCTACAAATTTCTGTAATGAATTAAATATTACCACTACCTTTTAAAACCAGGTCTATCTTTATTTCCCAAACACATTTCAACACAATCACAATCGCTTTTTGGTCTTTTAATCCTTTTAAGCATATTTTAACACACGTTTAAAGTGTTTTTTTTCGGGCTTTTGGTAATGAAGCCCTTTGTGAACCTTCCCAGAGTCAGATGAACTCATGGATACCATTTTTAGGTCTCTGCAAACAGTATGAAGGAACTTAGAGGTAGTTTTGCGAGCCAATGCTAACTAGCATCACACACTGACACCACATAGAACCACAATGGAACTGGTTATTGTAATTGTGCAATGAGGGGAAAGTACAGTAACAGTACTAGTCAATTCTTTGTGATGTAACAATAGAATTAGACCCATCTTCTTCAGCCAATCATGGATTCCCTTTTCTCCCTTTATCACCAGGAGAAAAACACCTGAGTCAATCAGGAGAGACCCAGAAGGAGAGATCCAGAACATATTCAGTAACATATCATCACAGACATTCTGTGAAATCCAGCAAAATCCAGTATGAATCGTCACCATGTGTATTTGGGGCAATTCAGGTTATTTTAATTTAGTGATACCAATTTGTGCCTAAATCGCATGCTGCCTCTTTATCGTGTAGATATATTATTAAATAGATTTTTTCCAACATTTCTTGAGGATCTTTATTTATTATAAAGCCTAGTGGTTAAGAGCATTGGGCCAATACCTGAAAGATTGCTGGTTTGAATCCCAGAGACGACTAGGTGAAACCCTAATTGCTTATGTAAGTCGCTCTGGGTAAGAGTGTCTGCTAAATGACTCAAATGTATAAAAAAAAGATTTGATTTGAAGTGATGCATATTTATCCTGATGGTCTACTTTGAGCAAATAAACCAAGACTGAGACCATGCCAACTAAATAGCTGAATGTTGTGCTGTTGGTCGCTCTGACCTGATAATTGTCACTAGGATGATGGTAACAAAACAGAGGCTATGTTTCTTGCTGCTTGGTGTCACGTCACCAGCCCCTGGGGCCCGCTTTGTTTTCCCATCATGCCCCTGTGGCCTGCTGGTTGGTTTAAACAAGAACTGTTCTTTTCTGCCTTTCAATTAAACCGCACCCCGCGGCACCCACCGACACTGTCTCGCTGCATAGAGCAAGAAAGAGGGCGAGAGAGAGAAAGAGATCCGTTTGTTGGTGGTGTGCTTTGCTCTCTTGGGTTTTCAGGTCCTTGTAAGCAAACATGATCTCACTGAGTTGTTCACTGACCAATGACATCAGCAGTGGGTTGCTTGTACCTGTGAGGTTACAGTTATCCAGATGGTCAGTTTTCAACTGTGGAAGAATGTTATTGTTGGAAGTAAAAGGTCAAATAACAGTATGAAATACTTTGTAAAATTATCTTGGTTTGAATCTTTGAAGTCTCTTATCATAATACACATGAAACATTTAAATTAATGAGGCCAATATCAACTTAGCAGATAGTAAAATGGAAAACATGTTCATCGTAACTGTATCATTGTCCAGCGGTTTATCTGTTGGCCATTCAAATTGAGAGAGAAATAAAAACATGCACTACCTCCTGTGTATTTACTATACTCTCTCTGCTTCTCTCTCTGCTCTCTCTCTGCCTCTCTCTGTCTTTCTCTCTCTTTCTCTGTTTCTCTCTCTCTGCCTCTCTCTCTCTGCCCATCTCTCTCTGCCTCTTTCTCTCTCTCTGCCTCTTCCTCTCTCTCTGCCTCTCTCTCCACCTCTCTCTCTCTCTGCCTCTTCCTCTCTCTCTGCCCCTCTCTCTTTTCTTCTCTCACTCTCTCTGCCTCTCGCTCTCTCGCTCTGCCTCTCGCTCTGTCTCCCTCTCTCCTACCCCAGTATCCCATGGTGACTAGGCACAGGTCAGGCTCTTCCTTTCAGAGAGGAGGACATGGGGGTTGAGACCAGGCACAAAGGCAAAGCGTCTAGACGTCGTCCCACGATCCTGACCCCAGATTTAGACCCCGGGCCCCAAGGGCCCAAAAGACTATTGTCCTCTTATTTACAGATACTATTTCCTGCCTGACTGACACCATGACAAACACAGTTACTTCCTAACTTCAGGATGCTTTTCAACTTGGACTCCGGGCATGTGTCATAGGAGAAATAAGAATTGTTACAAAGGACCTAGAATATTGGCAAATATATGAATTTTCAACATAATATTACTATCATGCCAATTGCATTCAGTTATTTCCAAATTCACTAGAACAGTTAAAATGGTAGATTTAAACTGAAAAGCATTTGGTTGGTGTTCAAAAAGTTTAGAATTCTAATTGTGATATGAATTTTAAGATTTTGTTGGTGACTGTTGTTAAGGTTTGCTGTGGTAGGGGTGGGTGCCTGCCTGGTGTGTCTAGAGGTGGGGGTGGGGATGTGTCTGGGATCGGAGTATGGTAGGGGTATTATAAGAGTATGTATACGTTGACAATGGATTGGTATTGGGTGCTAGCTTGTATGTGTGTCTGGCGTTAGGGTTGGGGGTGCAATGATTTAAGGACAGGAAATCATCTGCAGCATAATAGATTAGCATACAGCCTCAGACAGGCTTGGGACAGAGGCGTTGGACAGGCATTAATAGATGAGACAAGAGCAGGCCACTTCTTTTCAATGTCCCACATGGGAACGTGGAGCCAATGCACCTCCTTCTAGTGTCTGTGCTATCCTACAGGCCCCTCTGCATGGCTGACTAGTATGAAAATCCCATCACTGTCTGGAGGTCTTGCATAGGAGGAAATAGCATGTGCAGAGGCCTTAATCATTTAAAAATATTAAAACTAGACAATAATAAGTTGATATCTGATTCAGACCCCTTGACTTTTTCCACATTTTGTTACGTTACAGCCTTATTCTAAAATTGATTACATTTAATCTACTCTAAAATTGATTAAATTGCTGGATGGGGAGCATTGCTGCACTGCTGTCTCTCCAGAGATGTTTGATCGGGTAGTCAGGGCTCTGGATGGGCCACTCAAGGATATTCAGAGACTTGTCCCGAAGCCACTCCTGCGTTGTCTTGGCTGTGTGCTTAGGGTCATTGTTCTGTTGGGAGATGAACCTTCGCCCTAGTCTGAGGTCCTGAGAGCTATAGAACAGGTTTTCATCAAGTGTCTCTATGTAGTTTAATCCATTAATCTATTGTCTCGATCCTAACTAGTCTCCCTGCCAATGAAACATCCCCACAGCATAATGCTGCCACCACCATGCTTCACCGTAGGGATGGTGTTAGGGTTTCTCCAGACGTGACGCTAGGCATTCAGGCCAAAGAGTTCAATCTTGGTTTCATCAGACCAGAGAATCTTGTCTTAAGAGTTTGCCTTTTGCCAAACTCCAAGCGAGCTGTCATGTGCCTTTTACTGAGGAGTGGCTTACGTCTGGCCACTCTACCATAAAGGCCTGATTGATGGAGCGCTGCAGAGATGGTTGTCCTTCTGGAAGGTTCTCCCTTCTCCACAGAGGAACTCTAGAACCCTGTCAGAGTGACCATTGGGTTCTTGTTCACATCCGTGACCAAGGCCCTTCTCCCCCGATTGCTCAGTTTGGCTGGGTAGCCACCACTAGGAAGAGTCTTGGTGGCATAAACTTCTTCCATTTAAGAATTATGGAGGCCACTGTGTTCTTGGGGACCTTCAATGCTGCAGAAATGTTTGGGTACCCTTCCCCAAATCTGTGCCTTGACACAATCCTGTCTCAGAGCTCTACAGACAATTCCTTCCACCTCATGGCTTTGTTTTTGCTCTGACATGCAATTTCAACTGTGGGACCTTATATAGACAGGTGTGTGCCTTTCCAAATCATGTCCAATCAATTGAATTTACCACAGGTGGACTCCAATTCAGTTGTAGAAACATCTCAAGGATAATCAATGGAAACAGGATGCACCTGAGCTTAATGTCGAGTCTTATAGCAAAGGGTCTGAATACTTACGTAAATAAGGTATTTCTGTTTTCTTTGCAAACAGTCAGAAAACCTATTTTCACTTTGTCGTTATTGTCATGGCTGTTGAAGGAAGTGGACCATGGTGCAGTGTGGTGAGCGTACATTTTCTTTTATTATAAAAAATGACGCCAAAAAAACAATAAACACTACAAAAACACACCGTGAAGCTACAGGCTGTGTGCCTTGAAAAAGGGCTACCTAAGTATGGTTCTCAATCAGAGATAACGATAGAGAGCTGTCGCTGATTGAGAACCCTACCCGGCCAAAACATAGAAATACAAATAATAGAGTACAGAATACCCACCCCAACTCACACCCTGACCAAGCCAAAGTAGAGACATAAACAGGTTCTCTAAGGTCAGGGCGTGACAGTACCCCCCCCCCCCCCCCCCCCCCCCCCAAAGGTCCGGACTCCGGCCGCAAAACCTAAACCTATAGGGGAGGGTCTGGGTGGGCATCTATCCGCAGTGGTGGCTCAGGTGCGGGACGCCTACCCCGCTCCACCACTGGCTCACTCCACTTTGGTGGCACCTCTGGTGTGGGAACACTGGGCACCCTCGTTGCGGGCCCCGGGCTGGAGACCGTCTCTGGAGGCTCCGAAATGGAGACCATCGCTAGAGGCTCCGGACTGGAGACCGTCTCTCGAGAGGCTCCGGACTGAAGGACGTCTCTGGAGGCTATGGACAGAAGGACTTCGCTGGTGGTTCCGGACTAGAGGCCGTCGCTGGAGGCTTCGTGCCATGGATCCTCACTGGAGGCTTCTTGCCATGGATCATCACTGGAGGCTTCGTGCCATGGATCATCACTGGAGGCTTCGTGCCATGGATCATCACTGTAGGCTTCGTACCATGGATCATCACTGGAGGCTTCTTGCCATGGATCATCACTGGAGGCTTCGTGCCATGGATCATCAATGGAGGCTTTGTGCCATGGATCATCACTGGAGGCTTTGTGCCATGGATCATCACTGGAGTGGAGAGACACACAGGAGGCCTGGCTCTGGGAGCAGGCACAGGACTCAGCAGGCTGGGGAGACATACAAGAGGCTTAGTTCTAGGCGTAGGCACAGGACTCACCAGGCTGGGGAGACATACAGGAGGCTTAGTTCTTGGCAAAGGCACCGGATACACTGGGCCGTGGAGGCGCACTGGCGGTCTCTAGCGCAGAGCTGGCACAACCTGTTCTGGCTGGATGCTCGCTTCCACCCGGCAAATGCGGGACGCTGGCACAGAGCACACCAGCCTGTGAATGCTCACTGGAGACACCGTGCGCATTACCCCATAGCACGGTGCCTGACTAGTCACATGCTCGCCACGGTAAGCACGGGGACTTGGTTCAGGTCTGAATCCTGACACTGCCACACTCCCTGTGTGTCCCCTCCCAATTTTTTTGGGGGGGGGGCTGCCTCTCAGGCTTCCTTGCTAGCCATGTTCCCTCATAACGCTGCTGCTCTGCTTTAGCTGCTGCCTTCGCCTTCCTCTCTGCTTCTACCTGCTCCCAGGGCAGGCAATCCTTCCCAGCCAGGATCTCCTCCCACGTCCAGGATCCCTTGCCATTCAAAATATCCTCCCACATCCATTGCTCCTTACCACGCTGCTTGGTCCATTTGTGGTGGGAAGTTCTGGCACGGCTGTTGAAGGAAGTGGACCAAGGTGCAGCGTGGTCAGCGTACATTTTCTTTTATTATAAAAAATGACGCCAACGAAACAATAAACACTACAAAAACAAACCGTGAAGCTACAGGCTATGTGCCATAAACAAAAGTCAACTTCCCACAAAGACAGGTGGGAAAAGGGCTACCTAAGTATGGTTCTCAATCAGAGACAACAATAGACAGCTGTCCCTGATTGAGAACCCTACCCGGCCAAAACATAGAAATACAAATAATAGAGTATAGAATACCCACCCCAACTCACACCCTGACCAAACCAAAATAGAGACATAAACGGGATCTCTAAGGTCAGGGCATGACAGTTATGGGGTATTGTGTGTAGATTGATGAGGATTCCATTTTAGAATAAGGCTGTAACGTAACAAAATCCATCTGAATATTTTCAGAATGCACTGTATCTGTTTACTTATCTTCAAAAGACCACTCTGGAAGCACAAGAGAGTTGTACACAGTTTAGCTTATAAACATGAACATATTGGTTCGAGCTCTAAATGTTGGACTAATCTCCTGCATACACGACTCCATGTTGTCGCGCCTTCCATCAACCCCTCCTCTAACTGACTGTCACATTATAGAACACCCCCTACAAAGGTCCTCTTTCCACCCACAGTCATGCATTACTCGTCTACATCTAGTTAATGCACCCATAGCCACACCAAACATGTCTCTTTTCTACATCTGCTGGGAACCAAAGGAAGACTACAGCAATGGCAGAAAGATTTACAAAATGCACCTGGCCAACATATTCAGACTTATTGCAGAGAGGAGTATGTGTTCTTGTCAGAAGGCTGTGGTATAGAGGGAGGTTGGAAGGCATGGAGACTTGGATACCTGACTGTGACAGCCAGGTGCAGACAGAGTGGACACACCACTCTAAAACTAATGTCTAAAGCTAATGTAAATTATAATTCAACATGACACACACACGCACACACACACACATAAACCTATCTAGTCAGAAAAGAGCCTGTGTCGTGTCACAGTCTTACGCCATCCATTTCCCTTCCTCCACACAAACAGAGTCAAGGGAGGGCTTGAGTCATCCATGATTACAGTAGTATTTATAGAAGCCAGAGTCAAGTGCGGGCCCTGGGTCTCTCCCCTCCTCGCAGTCAGTCAAACGCAGTAGCCAGCAGTCCAGTGACTCACCATAGTCACAAAACACATCAGCCCAGTCGTGACATCACCCGGACGACACAGAGAGTTATTGCGCAGAGAGATGACATCACTCTGGGCCAGGCTGAACTACGGCCTGGGATTACAGTATGTGTCATGTCAGTGCAGACAGCCATGGCGATGCCTCATCTGCTGCAGATGAAGAGGAGAAGGGTTCAGCCCCAACCTATCATGGAGGTTCTGCCACAGCAGGGTTGAAGTGATTTCCTCCCGAGCACAGACTCTGAACACACTGGGAAGGCGATGAACAGTCATTCAGATTAAGGACTATTAATTGGTAGTTTATGCATTGGTATCATCACATGCAGTTTACCTGATTTGGCACATTTTATTTCTTATGTTTATGTTACACAACGATAAAGTGACAATAATTACTCAGTTAAAATATTTGTGTGACAATTGGTATTGTATTTACTAAAGCGACATTCTCCACCAAATTGCTGACTTTGTTGCTGACTTTGATTTTGTACGGCACACAATCTAATATCAAAAAGTACATTTCATAAGCAAACATTTTCACAAATGATTTCAGCTACTATTGCCACTGCCATTTCTCCTCGGGCAAGTTAAGGCTGCATGTGTTTGTTTAGACATGGATGAATGGCTGTTCACGTTCAAGTTTGGAGGACAGACAGAGGACCAGTTCATACAAGCACTCCTCCCATCACCCCTCCTCACCACACACACACACACACAGGCACACGCACGCACACATACAGGCTCTCAGGCCTCCGTGTTGTTGATGTTTTAACATTTCAATTCAGGGGGCTAGAAGTCCTGCAGCTGCCCGTCTTGCTCGGGTGAATAGGGGGGGCTTTTTTTTGCGGCAGGAGTGCAAGGGACCTGTGAATGCTTTCCCGATGAGAGATGAGGCATATTGAAAACTATATTAAATTACCCTGATTAACAATTTAGCCAGGAACAGGCGAGCCGTGGGGGCGCTCTATGGGGAGGCCTGGGGGCTATTCATCCCAACAGCACCAGGGTCGAAAGGTGCCCCAAGTTCACAGGGTCTGGCCCTTTGTTATGCTAACGCCCAATCCCAAATCAGTCGCCTGCTTCATGGCCAGACACAAGCACTTCCCTGAGAACTTTCTGGAGTCATCATTCCAATGTGTGCCTTTCCCCCTCCTTTCCCCTGCACAAACGTGAACATTTTATTTTTTATGGATGTGTGCGGTCATGTGTGTGTGTGTGTGTGTGTGTGTGTTCATTTGCCAAATTGATGAGCAGATGCATCAAATGATCACTATCTTATCAACTTACAACTGGAGAAATCTAGCATAATAACAAATCATTGTTAATATGTTATTACATACTACACTTTTATCCCGCTTTACTGTTCTTCTTCTTCTAAAACTGTGCCTCAGTGCATCAATATATAGCCTGCAATTTAAGCCTGTTATTGTGCATGCTTCAGTCCACATCATCCTCATTTATTGTCAAAGATTCTGATGCTGTGCATACATTATCACCTTAATGAAGTTTATGATACTGTGCATACATTATCAGCTTAATGAAGTTTATGATGCTGTGCATACATTATCAGCTTAATGAAGTTTATGATACTGTGCATACATTATCAGCTTAATGAAGTTTATGATGCTGTGCATACATTATCAGCTTAATTAAGTTTATGATACTGTGCATACATTATCAGCTTAATGAAGTTTATGATGCTGTGCATACATTATCAGCTTAATGAAGTTTATGATACTGTGCATACATTATCAGCTTAATGAAGTTTATGATACTGTGCATACATTATCAGCTTAATGAAGTTTATGATGCTGTGCATACATTATCAGCTTAATGAAGTTTATGATGCTGTGCATACATTATCAGCTTAATGAAGTTTATGATGCTGTGCATACATTATCAGCTTAATGAAGTTTATGATACTGTGCATACATTATCAGCTTAATGAAGTTTATTTTCGTGAATTTGACATTTGATTTTAAAGTGTAGAGTATAGTCATTTGTTCCATCGTGTCCAAAAACATGTGTCACTATTGATGAGGATTTGAAGTCAAATGTTTCATGACTTTAAACACTCTAAGATTTACTGCATGGTCCTGTAATATATCTACAAATGATTGACATCCTATTCCTCAAAACTCGTTTTTAAATGATCACATTTCCCAAATCGCATGAGCAACAAAGCACAATAATTTACATACATAATGAATACAAAATACTGTAAATCAATATTTAATTATTGTTCCAGGTTGATTTGGCCTGCTGTTGACTGAAGAAAAAATGCTTACCATGGGACGGGAAGAGTGGGGAGAGGGAGTATTAATTTATACAATTAAATATTTAATTTTTGTTGTGGAATAGAAACAATATGCTAGATATTTCTTACCTTTAAAAAACGTAAATATCCAGTGAATATTCAAGTATTGAGGAAATCGTTGTTGGATATTATTTGAAAGAGACACGAGTCAAGAGTAACATTTAGGCCTATCATATTGATTTATTTTCTTTATATTTCCGTACCGTTATGTCTCCGGGGAGAGGTGATCAATAGCAGTTAACAAGCAGGGGTTGATAAGGTAACATATTTGAGGTCAAATGTCAAATGATGGTCAAACACCCTTAACCCCAAGGTCAATGTCTTTCAGAAACATATTGTTACAATCGATTCGGGTCTCAATAAACTGCCGTTTGAAATAACTTTCGTATTAGGCTGCTATAGACTATCAAATGCAAAAGAGCATCACATTTATTAAAAT
Organism: Oncorhynchus kisutch; assembly: GCF_002021735.2. Lineage (NCBI taxonomy): Eukaryota > Metazoa > Chordata > Actinopteri > Salmoniformes > Salmonidae > Oncorhynchus > Oncorhynchus kisutch. The sequence continues at coordinate 16,134,476 of NC_034176.2, read as the reverse complement.
ACATGAAACATTTAGTCTATTCCATAATTAGCCTATAAAATAAATAGGTCTCTTCTCTCTCATATATATATATATATATATATATATATATATATATATGTGTGTGGGTGTTTTTTGGAAATATTGACTGTTGTGGAAGACCAAATGCCCCTAATTATTTAAGCCTAACGCAAAACTGTGCGTCTTTTCACATTGACATTATGAAACATTTATCTTGATAAAATAGCCTATCTAAAATAAATAACCTACTTTAAAGCAGCCCATAAATGTAATCTATAATTTAAATTTAACTAATTCATTTGACTGGCAAGACTCTTGACAAATGTACACACACACACACACACACACACACACACACACACCAGACACATGCCAGACACACACCAGACATACACCAGACACACATCTCATGCACTTACTCCTCCTTATACAATCAGTGCCAAGTGAAGTGAATTAAGTTGGCAGGTATTATCATAAATCCATTAATAACACAATTCATGGTTTACTATATTTGAATAGGCCTATTCGTACATGTAAGACATATGGACACTGTACATAAATGTTGTTTCTATTTACAAAACAGCACAGAGGTTATACTATTACATTGGATTAAAAAAATGAAATTGTAGAAATAAATATGGAATTAGATGGCATTTGGGTGGTTGTGTAAGGCTGCATAGGCAGCCTAATTCTGATATTTTGGGTTAAAAGATCAGAATTGGGTGAAAAAAATTATCCGAATTGGGCTACCTGTATAAATGCAGCTTAAATTCCAACCAGTGAGGCCAGAGGATTTGGTGAGAGGGATGCCTGTCTCGCTGGTTGTGGATGTGCCGAGCTAAAGCATAAAGAAAATCCTCATCAATGCAAATGAGTGTCCAGAACCTGGGGAACCCAAGACCCAGCGCTCCCAGTTCGCTGAGGGGACAGGCTTTCACCTCCAAATCCTGTTGTTTTACAACGAGCTACACCCGCTCCCCATAGTCAGCCCAGAGAGAGTCTGCTCAATCCATGGTTTAAGAATCACTTCAACGTCCCCACACTCTGACTGCCGCCTGAGAAAATAAGGACACTTCTAATTCCACTGGCGTAATTAGCTGATTATAATGAAGTCTGTCTCCCTCCCAACCTTTCCTTCCCCCCACCCCCACCCCCTCCATCTCTTTCTCTGTCAATCACAAGCACACCAATCATTGTCATTACAATCAGTACAATTAGGGCGTACCTATATTAAGCTATATTTCTATTATTGTAGATAGCATAAAATGACTGTTGGCTGCACTCATTTCACAACTATTTATCTTTAGAAAATGCTGCTTGGTAAAAAGCGAGCCATTGTTGTTTTACACTGCACATTTTGGAGTGGGTACGCCAACAGTCAAAGCAGGACACAGGGTGGCTGACCTCGCTCCAAGCACACTGGCAACTCCCCTTCCATTAGACAGATACTTTAGAAGGTGGTTCTGCAGGCGAGAGGGGAGGTGAGGGCAGTGAAAGGTGTGGGTGTATCCTAGCATGGGGTCGCTCTGACCCAATGGACCCCTCATAGTGCCCACTCAGGCCTAGCCCTCCCCCTTTTCAGGCCCTTTTGGATGGCCCCTAAATGCACCCAATGAAATAATTCAGTCATATTAAAAGGAGTCTTACAGAATCACCACCCCAAAAAACGAAAAACAATCCAGCAACAATCCAGCTGATTTCAAATCTCTTCTGCGCTAGGATACACTTGTGCATCCTCCATCGGAGGAGAGTAGCAAACTCCTCCGTTCTCCTACTAACTTGTGCATCCTCCATCGGAGGAGGCTATCGAGGAGAGTAGAAAACTCCTCCGTTCTCCTACTAACTTGTGCATCCTCCATCGGAGGAGGCTATCGAGGAGAGTAGCAAACTCCTCCGTTCTCCTACTAACTTGTGCATCCTCCATCGGAGGAGGCTATCGAGGAGAGTAGCAAACTCCTCCGTTCTCCTACTAACTTGTGCATCCTCCATCGGAGGAGGCTATCGAGGAGAGTAGCAAACTCCTCCGTTCTCCTACTAACTTGTGGTGACCATTTATCAGTTTCCTCATGGAGGAAATGGAGGACAGAGGAGTCGAGGAGTGGACAGATGTATCCAATTGAGAATCTCATATGGTCCAAGGAAGGGCATTGGAAGGTCCATGTTGCTGTGTTGTATGATCTAAAGTCAACAGGGGTAATATTCACATATTAAAATAGCAGCAAATCTAAATAAAATAAAATGTTATTTGTCACATGTGCCGAATACAACAAGTGTAGACTTTACTGTGAAATGCTTACTTACAAGCCCAGTCCCAGCAAAGAGGTTAAAAAGTAAGAAAATGAACAAATAGATAACAACAAAATAACAACAGTAATAGTAGCAGCTCATAATATCAAAATAACAACAGTAATAGTAGCAGCTCATAATATCAAAATAACAACAGTAATAGTAGCAGCTCATAATATCAAAATAACCCACATGTTTCAATTGCTACAATTACCTAATGATGTCTAACCTATAGCTTCAGCAAATTTCACAAAACATTTGTGAGAAATCATTTGGTACATAACAGTCAAAACAACAACCCAGCAACATTCCATCCATCTCCAAGCAACGACAATGGATTTGAGGCCTGTATATGAGCTCACTGGTATAGACTACAGTAGTCCTACTAACATTCAGGCATGGTAGAGGTGGAGGTCTGGTTGATCACAGCACAGAAACAACCCAGACTGTCACACAATAATATGATTTAGAAGGATGTATTTACTTTCTTACTTAAATACAAGTAGAGTACATTTCTGCATGTGCAGCTTCTGCCATATTGTCAAGCAGAACCGTGTGTGTGTGTGTATGCTGCACTGCTATGGCAAATCCAATGTATGCAGCACTACTATATTATTCTGTTTAAGTCAAAAGCTCTCGGTTTGTGTTAAGCAACACAATGCATAAATTATTCAGTAGTATTTTCATTTGCATGTCATTTGCATTCTTGTAGATTAGATTGAATAGGGAAGGAAGCGCTACACCAGACAAACCGTTTTCAGTGCCGTCGGTGAGCAGTTGACAGGGTTTTTTTGTTCGATTTTCTTCAACTCCAAGCTAGTATATTGCTGAGATCAATCGAGTGCATTTCAAACTGTTATTTGATTAACGAAAAAAGCCCTGCCATTAAAAATGAAGTGTGACATTGTGCAATGTGTGTGTTGGATTGAATATGCAGAGGTTCTACTGTAATATTTCTATTATCTTTATTTATCTGGCAGGGCTCATGAGGGGGACCTCAACAGAGCAGGAGACACTGAGGAGATGACACATGGATTAGAATCATGGGTGAAACTCAACAGCACACACTGGATGCTGACTAATATGCTTCAGACAAAAATAAAACTACAGTTGAGATTTGGGCTGAGTTCCAGAACAGAACTCCTCTGCTCCAGAGAGAATATGGTCCATGTTTATAACAATGATAGAGCATGTATGGGCACTTACAATATGGACACTATACAATACAGAGCATGGCTTTTTATTACGAATGTAAAATGTTTTTGAAATGTATGGAGTCCCCATGTCACAGTATATACAGATGTAGGATCTTAATTTGACCTATATTGTCACAGAAAAAGAATCCTGCAACAGGATTTTAACATTTATTCCATAATGTTGCTTGATTAGCGGTTAGGCTATTAGCTGGCCAAAAGTAGGCTACATGAAAAGTGCAATACTGTTATTATAACCATGTGTTAGTGTGGGTTTTGAGTTCATCCGCATTTCCTGCGGTGCAAGAAGATCATCAGTAACAAAAGAGCGATCAAATTACGATCCTACATCTGTACTGTCAGAAAAGTATTACATTTTGAATAACCATGCCCTACCGTATAAATGAAATATGTACACAGCACTTGTGGTGAATGCATATCACAATATTTCCACAATCAATTGCTTTCTCTGTGAGCTCACTTCAGGCCTGAAGCCAACACGGGGAGATGAGCGATGTTTCAGATTGAGAGAAGAGAAACTCACTCCTCCTGTGTGTGTGTGTTTGTGTATGAGCACTTACATCTGTATGCCACTGGGGGCTGGAGTGATGCATCATGTGGGTAGGGATCCCTGCAATGAGAGAGGAGGGCTCTGGACTGGCGAATGGACATATGCGCATGTGCAAATACATACACAGGCGTGCGCGTGCCCTCAAGCTGGCTGTACACACCCATGCAGATGCACATTCTCACACACAATGCTTCCTCCCCATCCCCCACCATGTCACATCAATGGTAAGCATGACACAAGTCATTTTTGTGACTGCAGAGGCGGCCTACAATTAATCACTACAGATATTTAGATTGCTTTTAGATTGCGAAGTTTAGAAACAAGTGTAGACTTGTCGATAACTCAATACGCAATGACTGTAGGCCACAGTGCATCAATCCATATTTTAGCGACAGGATGCCAGATTGTTTAGGCTAACTTACCGTACCGCCTTTTCTGATTAATCAGGCTGCAATACACAATTAGTTGGTATATACAGCCTGAAATGAATGAATGCAAAATTGTGTAAATGTTCTTTACAAGCCAGAATGTTGAATAAAATTACTTTTTACCGGTTGATATTTCTATCCCCTGGCACATGCGCAATTGTGTGTATGTACTTCGTCTTGTGCACGTGCCTTCGGTCATGTGTTGGCATGGGTATGCACACAATGCATGCATAATAACTGAGGTGAGCAGGTGTTTACAGAGTTTTGCACAAGTGCCTGGGGTAGAAACAACTTCAGTACAGGTGCTCTAAAAAGTCAGGCAATACCTTTGCGTGGTTATTTTGTCTCAAATTTCAACCATCTGAAGGACCAACACCACGGACAACCGTTAGAGTAAGTTCAAATGTAATTGTATTCGACATTCTGGATTGTACAGAACATTTACATGATTTTGAATTTGTTAGTTTCAGGCTGTATATACCAATTAATTATGTATTACAGCCTGATTAATCAGACTAAGTACCGTCTTGTACTAGGTTGTATCCTGTCTTCCCCTACTACATATCTGAAATAAATCCTCTGGTCTGGTGGAAACATGCAGTATTGTATTTGTGTTGCGAACGGATCTAGACCTGGGACACCGGGTGGGCTTTTTATGTCTCTATGTTGGTTTGGTCAGGGTGTGATTTGGTTGGGCATTCTATGTTCCTTTTTCTATGTTTTGTATTTCTTTGTTTTGGCCGGGTATGGTTCTCAATCAGGGACAGCTGACTATCGTTGTCTCTGATTGGGAACCATACTTCGGTAGATTTTTCCCACCTATACTTTGTGGGTAGTTATTTTCTGTTTAGTGTTTTCTGCACCTGACAGGACTGTTTCGGTTTCGTTTATTCTCTTTGTTATTTTGTTATAGTGTTCAGTTTAAATAAAAAGCATGAAAACTTACCATGCTGCGCTTTGGTCTGATTCCTCTTCTTCAAACGACGACACCCGTTGTTACATAATCAGGTAAAACTGAAAACCAGCAGCACTTTGGACTCCCATGGTAAGATTTGAATATTTCTTATTGTTGTTATCTTGAACACTGTGTAGCATACATATGTTAATTGACCATAGGCTATTGTTGTCCTATTTACACTGTTGATGAAGGCTATTTCTAAGTAAAATGTACTACAATTCAGAAATACAAAAACACAATTTACCCTAATGGATACTTCCAACACTAGGCCAATCTCTGATGTACACTACATGACCAAAAGTATGTGGACACCTGTTCGTCAAACATCTCATACCAAAATCATGGGCATTAATATGGAGTTGGTCCCCCCTTTGCTGCTATAACAGCCTCCACTCTTCAGGGAAAGCTTTCCACTAGATGTTGGAACATTGCTGCAGGGACTTTCTTCCAATCAGTCACAAGAGCATTAGTGAGGCCTAGCCTGAACCATGAAAAACAGCCCCAGACCATTATTCCCCATCCACCAAACTTTACACTTGGTACAATGCATTCAGGCAGGTAGAGTTCTCCTGGCATCCGTCAAACCCAGATTAGTCCGTTGGACTATATACTTCCGGCCCGTCCTTGGACACTGTGCTATCTAACCTCCAAACGAGCTTCAATGCCATACAACACTCCTTCCGTGGCCTCCAACTGCTCTTAAACGCTAGTAAAACCAAATGCATGCTTTTCAACCGTTCGCTGCCTGCACCCGCACGGCTGACCAGCATCACCACCCTGGATGGTTCCGACCTTGAATATGTGGACATCTATAAGTACCTAGGTGTCTGGCTAGACTGTAAACTCTCCTTCCAGACTCATATCAAACATCTCCAATCGAAAATCGAATCAAGAGTCGGCTTTCTATTCCGCAACAAAGCCTCCTTCACTCACGCCGCCAAACTTACCCTAGTAAAACTGACTATCCTACCGATCCTCGACTTTGGCGATGTCATCTACAAAATTGCTTCCAACACTACTCAGCAAACTGGATGCAGTTTATCACAGTGCCATCCGTTTTGTCACTAAAGCACCTTATACCACCCACCACTGCGACTTGTATGCTCTAGTCGGCTGGCCCTCGCTACATATTTGTCGCCAGACCCACTGGCTCCAGGTCATCTACAAGTCCATGCTAGGTAAAGCTCCGCCTTATCTCAGTTCACTGGTCACGATGGCAACACCCATCCGTAGCATGCGCTCCAGCAGGTGTATCTCACTGATCATCCCTAAAGCCAACACCTCATTTGGCCGCCTTTCGTTCCAGTTCTCTGCTGCCTGTGACTGGAACGAATTGCAAAAATCGCTGAAGTTGGAGACTTTTATCTCCCTCACCAACTTCAAACATCTGCTATCTGAGCAGCTAACCGATCGCTGCAGCTGTACATAGTCTATCGGTAAATAGCCCACCCATTTTTACCTACCTCATCCCCATACTGTTTTTATTTATTTACTTTTCTGCTCTTTTGCACACCAATATCTCTACCTGTACATGACCATCTGATCATTTATCACTCCAGTGTTAATCTGCAAAATTGTAATTATTCTCCTACCTCCTCATGCCTTTTGCACACAATGTATATAGACTCCCCTTTTTTTCTACTGTGTTATTGACTTGTTAATTGTTTACTCCATGTGTAACTCTGTGTTGTCTGTTCACACTGCTATGCTTTATCTTGGCCAGGTCGCAGTTGCAAATGAGAACTTGTTCTCAACTGTCCTACCTGGTTAAATAGAGGTGAAATAAAAAATATATAAATAAAAATGGTGAAGTGTGATTCATGTCCAATGGCGGCGAGATTTACACCACTCCAGCCGACGTTTGGCATTGCGTATGGTGATCTTAGGTTTGTGTGTCGGCTAGTCGGCCATGGAAGCCCCTTTCATGAGGCTCCCGGCGAACAGGTCCTGTGCTGACGCGTGCCGGTCCCATTCTGTGAGCTTGTGTGGCCTACCACTTTGTGGCTGAGCCATTGTTACTCCTAAACATTTACACTTCATAATAACAGCCCTTACAGTTGACCGGGGCAGCTTTAGCAGGGCAAAAATTTGACAAACTGTCTTGTTGGAAAGTTGACAACCTATGATGGGGCCACGCTGAAAGTGACTGAGCTTTTCAATAAGGCCATTCTACTGACAATGTTTGTCCATGGAGATTGCATGACTGTGTGCTCGATTGTATACACCTGTCAGCAATGGGTGTGGCCGAAATAGCCGAATATACTAATTTGAAGGGTTGTACACATACTTTTGTATATATAGCACCTCTACCAGACTGAGTCTGTAATGCCAACATGTTTCAAGCAGACCACCATAGTCCATGTGCTCAAGAAAACTAAGGTAACCTGCCTAAATGACTACCGACCCGTAGCACTCACATCTGTAGCCATGAAGGTCTTTGAAAGGCTGGTCATAGCACACATCAACACCATTATCCAAGAAACCCTAGACCCACTCCAATTGGCATACCGCCACAACAGATCCACAGATGATGCCATCTCTATTGCAGTTCACACTGCCCTTTCACACCTGGACAAAAGGAACACCTGTGCGAGAATACTATTCATTGACTACAGCTCAGCATTCAACACCATAGTTCCCTCAAAGCTCAATACTAAGCTAAGGACCCTGGGACTAATCAAATCAAATGTATTTATATAGCCCTTCTTACATCAGCTGATATATCAAAGTGTAGCACGTCCGGTGAACAGGTCAGGGTTCCATAGCCGCAGTTGAAACTGGAGCAGCAGCAAGGCCAGGTGGACTGGGGACGGCAAGGACTCATCATGCCAGATAGTCCTGAGGCATGGTCCTAGGGCTCAGGTCCTCCAAGAGAGAGAGAATTAGAGAGAGCATACTTAAATTCACACAGGACACCGGATAAGACAGGAGAAATACTCCAGATATAACAGACTACCCTAGCCCCCAGACACATAAACTACTGCAGACTAAACACCTCCCTCTGCAACTGGATCCTAGACTTCCTGACGGGCCACCCCCAGGTGGTAAGGGAAAGTAACAACAGATCCGCCACACTAATCCTTAACACGGGGGCCCCTCAGGGGTGTGTGCTCAGTCCACTCCTGTACTCCCTGTTCACTCATGACTGCACGGCCAGGCACAACTCCAACGCCATCATTAAGTTAGCCGATGATACAACAGGCCTGATCACCAACAACAATGAGACAGCATATAGGGAGGAGTTCAGAGAACTGGCCGTGTGGTGCCAGGACAACAACATCTCCCTCAACGTGATCAAGACTAAGGAGATGATTGTGGACTACAGGAAAAATAGGACAGAGCACGCCCCCATTCTCATCGACGGTGCTAGTGGAGCAGGTTGAAAGCTTCAAGTTCCTTGGTGTCCACATCACCAACAAACTAACATGTTCCAAACACACTAAGACAGTTGTGAGAGGGCACGACAAAACCTATTCCCCCTCAGGAGACTGAAAAGATTTGGATTAGGTCCTCAGATCCTCAAAAGGTTCTACAGCTGCAACATCAAGAGCATGGTTGCATCACTTCCTGGTATGGAAACTACTCGGCCTCCGACCGCTAGGCACTACAGAGGGTAGTGTGTACAACCCAGTACATCACTGGAGCCAAGCTTCCTGCCATCCAGGACCTCTATACCACGCAGTGTAAGAGGAAGGCACTAACAAAATGTCATAGACTGTTCTCTCTGCTATCGCACGGCAAGCGGTACCAGAATACCAAGTCTAAGTCCAAGAGGCTTCTAAACAGCTTCTACTCCAAGCCATAAGACTACTGAACATCTAATCAAATGGATACCCAGACTACTTGCATTGCCCCCACCCCCCCCTCCTCTTTTATGCTGCTGCTACTCTGTTATTATCTATGCATAAGTCACTTTAACAACTCTACCCACATGTATATATTACCTCAATTACCTCGACTGACCGGTGCCCCCGCACATTGACTCTGTACCGGTACCCCTTGTATATAGCAACTGCTATTGTTATTTTACTGCTGCTCTTTAATTATATGTTACTTTATTTCTTATTTTTCTTAAAACTGGATTGTTGGTTAATGGCTTGTAAGTAAGCATTTATTTCATTTTAAGGTCTACACCTGTTGTATTCAGCACATGTGACAAATACAATTTGATTTGATACAGTATCATATAAACAGAGGGAGGGGCATTCAACCTGTCCAACTGTTTATAGATCAATTAGCATCTACGTATATCCTTCACAACCAAGGGACAATGGAAAGACTCACCATAGCTATGCACAACTCAACACAACACAAGTGGTGAAAGGTAAACACAATGTGGAGTGGACAATGTGGTTGCTAAAAACATTTTTTAAGAATAGCATCGTAGTAACAAAGATGCATACGAAATAAACTACCAAAAAGGGTGGTTAGAAAATTACACCACGGGGTTATTGGTCCAACCAGTTCAAGTTAGTCATCAGAGGCCAGTTATAAGAGGCTAAAGTAGGCACAGGAGGCGTTTTGACCAGGATGAGAGTAGCTTTGTCTAGATGGATGCTATTGGCATCCTCAGGGAAATTCCAGATGAATACAAAGCTATGAATCAAATATGTGAAGGCTTTACCACTACATTATTTTGGTGGTTGACAATAAATAAAAATGTGGATTGGATTAATGACATCTATTATAATCAACAGCGATTTGTGAATGATACTGGGGATGCAGTAAAGTGGTTCTCTGACCAATTATCCGCCACCTCCCTCATGACCTGGTAAAATAGACTGACTCTCGATATGTTATTGGCAGAAAAGGGCGGGGTATGTAGAATGATTGGGGTTCATTGCTGTACGTTTATTTTTTTTAAATAACACAGCTCCAGACGGATCAGTGACCAAGGCCCTGGCAGGTTTGACCACATTAGCTCATGAGTTAGCAGAGAACTCTGGGGTGGATACTTCCCTGACAGGGTGGTTCGATAGCATGTTTGGGAAATAGAAAAATATTGTAAGTACTGTATTGTGAGCTGCTTTCACCTGTATGAGTGTTGATTTTGTGTGGATGCTGTTTGGTCCCATGTGTGAGAGGTTTGATCACCAGAACTCTAGAGAGGTCGATGACGCAACAGATGGTGAGATACGGACCGATTCCAAGCTCCGACCAGTGGGATGACGAATACAGGCCTCCAGGCCTAGGAGAATGCTCTGTTTCTTTTAACCACGAGGAGCCAATGTTAGATGAGACTATCTGTAATGTTTAGACAGACTGTTCCTTTCATGAAAATTATGATGAAAATCCTAACAGGAAGAGTTATAATTGGATATAGGCCTAGAACAGTCATTGATGAGTATCGAATGTAAATACCGGTATTGGTTTGGTATATTCTTGTATAACATTTATACATTTATTCCATATAGTGTTTGATATATCAGTGTGTATTATTTAGTCATTAAGGGTGGATTGATAAAATAATTTATATGTTTAAAGATAATGATTAAATAATTCCACTCTGAAACCATATAATTGTATGAAATGTATTAGAATCATAAAACTATAATCTGATGATGTGTGTAGTTTTAGTCAGAATTAGAACAAGGAACTTTTGTTCCTTTTTAGTATGTAAGCAGGGTGCAAGTGGGAAACAAATGATAAGAGGAGCTATCGACAGACGAGTTGTACTACTGTGTTCCTTACAGGACATTCTGTCTCCACCCGTGGAGGGGAGAGACTGTTAGGCTTGCAGAAAATTATGAAACATGTTGCAGATTAAAGAAACAATGTATATGTGTAGTGGAAAAACACTGACTGTCTGAGCAAGGCATAGATTAAGATTTGAACTTGTTTGTGTGTTATAAAGACTCTTTGCATTTTTGATTTTGGAAAGTTCTCTGAATAAACTGTACTAACCTTGTGCATAAGCTGAGTCTTTGCCTAATTATTCTTAAACCCATGGTTCAACCTCGGGAATTAGTCAAAGTTTATTGATTGTTAGTTATTATCATTGGGATTTTCTTGACAAACACCCACCCTTAACATGCGCTCCAGCAGGTTATTGCACGGGTCATCCCCAAAGCCAACAACTCCTTTGGCCACCTTACCTTCCAGCTCTCCAGTTCTGCCAATGAATGGAATGAATTTAAAAAATCTATGAAGCTAGAGTCTTATATCTCCCTCTAACTTTAAGCATCAGCTGTCTGAGCAGTTCACCAATCACTGTACCTGTAGTACACAGCCAATCTGTAAATAGCACAGCGACTACCTTATCCCCATATTATTACTTACCCTCTTGCTCTTTTGCACCCCAGTGTTTCTACTTAAACGACATCATCTGCACATCTATCACTCCAGTATTAATGCTAAATTCGAATTATTTTCGCCTCAAGGGCCAATTTATTGCCAACCTCCCTACCCTTCTACATTTGCACACACTGTACATAGATTTTTCCTTTTTTCTTTTATTTTGTGTTATTGACTGTACGTTTGTTTATGTGCAACTCTGTTGTTTTTGTCGCACTGCTTTGCTTTATCTTGGCCAGGTTGCAGTTGTAAATGAGAACTTGTTCTCAACTGGCCTACCTGATTAAACAAAGGTGAAATTAAAATAAAATAAAAGCAACTATAGTATAAATCAATTACACTTTGATACAAAAAGGGAAAAAGTACTTTGCTGCAGCTGCCACCACAACATCTGTTTTCATGTGACTAACATTCCATCTCTATGGTACATTTGATAACCTTTGCTATGAACGCTAACAAGCCGACCTTACTGAAGCATATATCACTAGTTGGCCTATCCCTCTGTGCTGGCATAGATCTACTACTCACAGGGATCTTATTAGAATCCTTCTCTACTTTCTTCACTGCTTCAGCATCCGACAACTTCTTGTCACCTCAACCTCCCTCTCCTGCACCGGACACCTCTGATCCCCAGCAACATGGGAACCCCAACAGTTGACACACTTTTTCCCCTGAAACTACACATTCCTCTGTCCCTCTGTCCTCCTGCACATTTCCCACATTCTGAAATCTCCCTCCTACACACTGCTGTGACATGACCATAAATGTGGCACCTGTAACATCGCAGTGGTTTCAGCACGAAAGCTTTAACAGCATAACTCAAATATCCTAACATGACTTTGTTGGGTTAAGACTGATTCAATGTTCCAAAGAACAGACTGTGTCACTTCTGTTTCACCACGCTCCCCACAAGCATCACAAACACCAGGAATCTTAATCTTCAATTGCTCCACCTCCACACTTAACGCTACCCCAGAAATCACTCCTTTCAATGGTGCACTGTTCCTAAAAGCAAGATACAGATCAAGTTGCGTCACACAGAGTGCCCACTCCCTCTGGACAGAGGAAACACAAACTAACATCACAAGTCCACTTCGGGTTACCTTCACCGACTCAACAGCGCCCAACATCTTTTCCACCAAACCTGATGCCACATATGGATCAGCCAAAAGGTCTGGATCCACTTTCTCCAAAAATCCCATTCCCACTGGACCAAACTCATCTTTATCATAACCATGTCTATCGATGCAAGGCTCGGGCTCCAAGCTCCTCACCACACCTTCCACCTAACTTAAATGTCCCTCATTCAATTCCATTTCACCTCCAGAACTCGGGTCTGGCACACGGCTCTCTATGTTTGTACGTAACCTCATTCTTCTTCGACACACCAGCTCCCCCTCTATTGTCATCCCCACCAGATTCAAACTCAACCTCTGCTTTCCTCACTCTCTTCTTCCCCTTCCTCCTCTTTTTCATCCTTCCCTCTCTGAAATCCAACTTCCCATATCCATGTCCCAGAACTAATCTTCTCCCGGCTTTGCTAGCATCCCAGTTTCCCATCTCAACTCCATGATGAAAGATAAATTCCCCAAAGCAAAACTAAATAGCATGTTTGAAGGAGAACAAAAATGTTTTAAAAATTTAACAGAAAAGACAAAACAGAGTATTATAATTCATATTTATGCCTTGGAAAGCTGTGGTGTCATTTAACAACAAGGAACCAATTTAATAAACGCACTTCATTTGCTGCTGCAGCTGTAGGGAGAACGTGGGATCAGTATCATGTTAAATGTATTCACAATTGTAAATCACCAATGCACAAAGGTAAATAACCAATCCACACATGTAAATCACTTTCCACAAATACAATTCACTATCCACAAACAAACACCTTTTGAGTTGTAGCTGTAAATCGATATAAAAAATATATATAACTGCAGATATGCAGGTCATTTCCAAGGGCCTTAAGTAAAATGACTGCCATAAAGACAAAAAAAGTTCTCACGCATAAAAAGCTATTTGTAGTCGTAGAAAAAAAGTTGATCCCATTGATGCTGTTGTTTACCTGGATCACTGCCGAAAAGGAGGTGGTCAAATGGGTTGAGTGTAACCGGTGTGAAATGGCTAGCTAGTGACCGCTAATAGCGTTTAAATCGGTGACATCACTCGCTCTAAACCCTTGAAGTAGTTGTTGCCCTTGCTTTTGTGGAGCGATGGGTAGCAATGCTTCGAGGGTGACTGTTGTCAATGTGTGCAGAGAATCCCTGATTCAAGCCAAGGTTGGAGCGAGGAGAAGGATGGAAGAAATACTGTTACAAAGTCTGATCCCATATCCCCTACATCTTCCTTCTACCTTTTGCATGCCTCTCCTAGGAAAACGGTTAGAGCCCTCAGGAATATTTATCTTAATGCTCATCGTGTGGAGAAATATGGAATAATCTAGGGCTAGGGTTTCGATTATTTACGTTGGTTACACATATGGTTAACATATTATGGTTACCATACTATAATTTCTGCAGCCTTGAAAGGCAGGCATCAACATGACCAAACGAGAGGCTGCCAGCGATTTATATAAATCGCTTTCTATGGATACAAACCTTTTTTCTATGAATACAAATCGCTTTCTATGCGTGATAACTTCTTGTCTTTTTCTTGTCCTCAAATCCCTGTCAAAAGTCAGGTGACCTAAGCGCTTTATGGAGTTGCAGGTTTACCATATCTGTCATGTTTGCGCATATCTCCTACGTGCAAATCTGTATGGCAGTCATTTTACTTAAGGCCCTTGGAAATGACCCGCATATCTGCAGTTATAAAAAAATATATAATGCAATATATCAATTTGAAAATGCAAATCAAAAGGTGTTTGTTTGTGGATAGTGAATTGCATTTGCGGATAGCGATTTACATTTGTGGAAAGTGATTTACATTTGTGGATTGGTGATTTGCATTTGTGGATTGGTGATTTACATTTGTGGATTGGTGATTTACATTTGTAGATTGGTGATTTACATTTGTGGATTGGTGATTTACATTTGTGGATTCAAATCTAACTTTATTTGTCACATGCTCTGAATACAACAAGTGTAGACTTTTCCTTGAAAAGAAGAAGAGTTAAGAAAATATTTACCAAGTCGACTATAATAAAACATTATAATAAAAAAGTTACACAATAAGAATATCAATAATGAGGTTATATAGTACCGAGTCAGTGTGTGGGGGTACAGGTTAGTTGAATCATTTGTACATGTAGGTGGGGGTGAAGTGACTATGCATAGATAATAAACAGTGAGTGGCAGCAGTGTACAAAAGGGAGGGGAGGGGTGGTCAATGTAAATTGTCCGGTGGCTCTTATGGCTTGGGGGTAGAAGCTGTTGAGGAGCCTCTTGGTCCTAGACTTGGCTCTCCGGTACCTCTTGCCATGTGGTAGCAAAGAAAACAGTCTATAACTTGGGTGACTGGAGTCTCTGACAATTTGATGGGCTTTCCTCGGAGGTCCTGGATGGCAGGAAGTTTGGCCCCAGTGATGTACTGGGCCGTTCGCACTACCCTCTGTAGCGCCTTAGTCAGATGCCGAGAAGTTGCCATACCAGGCAGTGATGCAACTGGTCAGGGTGCTCTCGATGGTGCAGCTGTAGAACCTTTTGAGGATCTAGGGACCAATGTCAAATCTTTTCAGAATTGGTGATTTGCATTTGTGGAAAGTGATTTACATTTGTGAATACATTTGGCATGATATTAATTCCATAGAAGACCGAGAGCCGGGGGAAATGCTCGCAAGTGACGAATGCACACACACATTCAGTAGCAGCCGGCGGAGCTGCGAGCAGCACAGCAGAGCAGGCACATACACAAACAGGGAAGTCGCTAAATCAAGCAAAAGTCGCTGGGCAGCCTTATACATTTGTTGCTATAGACTTTAACCAATAAAATTCGCTGGAGGCGTCTGAAAAAAATCGCTAAATCTAGCGACAAAGTTGCTAAATGGCAACACCATCCCCCAGCTCTAAAATAAAAGTCACGTGTACCTTTAAGTTTTCCGTTTTAGGGTCAATAATGCCGTAATAAAATCAATATAATACAGTAGAACGTATGCAATATCTCACTGTTCTTGAATACGGTTTTAAATACAGTGCGCAAGTGGTTGGTAAAAAGGAAAATAACGCTCACATCCGTCATACTGTAAACTGGCATATCCAATGACGCCTATTAGCATGACCTCTACTCCAGTTGAAAACTGTTTCCACTAGTTACCCCAGCCACAAAATATAAATTGGCTTTATCGTAAAAATGTATGAAAACAACCATTTGCTTTTTGGTTTTAATTTTAGGGTTAGGCTTGAGATTAGCAGTCTGGTCAAGGTAAGGGTTAAGATCACATTTTAAGAAGATAAATTGTAGAAATAGTCGGGGTTTATGACTTTGTGGCTGTGTCACCTAGTGACGACCGTTCAAAACACTCGGGAACCGAGGTTGAATGAATGGATCATTTAAATATAATTGCAGCAACCGGGAAGCAGTTTGATTTACAAATTCATTACTCTTAAATATGACTAACTTTAGAAAAGGCTTATGTGCTCCGCGACGCTCGATTTTCGACTCGGGGAGCTTAATGTGACAGGTGTCGGCGTTGAGTCCTTTTCAGCACCACTGCATCAACATGGTGAGTATCCTGCTATGGCTGCAGTAAGCTAGCTGTTAGCCGTTAGCTTGATATCAGAACTAATGCAGCTGCACTTCAGCAATGGTTCGCATCTTGATATAGGTAGAACATGCTAATAGTGTTTCACAACCAGTTGTAATATTAGCTAAATGTGCAGTCCCTCTGTGTTAGCGAACGTTAGCTTGGCATCTCCCTTGCTAGTTAGTAGCTAACGTTAACTAGCTAACGTTACCTACTGTGGGTAGCTACCGACAGGTAGTAAAGCAAATGATCTAATATCACTAATCAATGTTTTTATCCATCGTTTTCTGACAACTGCTTAGATTGCTAATTTGGCGCTCGTGATGCGCAGCAAATAGATACGTGCTGGTTTGCTAGCTTCACGTTGTTTATGTCGCTCCCTGAGAACGTTCAAGTAGGGAAAGGTGTTTTTCTCACATCCAGACGACTCGTTTTGACCTCAGATTGCCCTCCGTGAGGTGGTATGCTTTAGGGTTCTTTTCTACCTATTCAGAGCTAAATGTATACACTGTAAAACTGCTTTTTGATGAGCCATACACGAATCTTATAATGTTAGGGTACTGGTATTGTTTGCAAAATCGCCAGGGCAACCGGTTAAGAAGAACTTTTGGCACTGGATGTTCAAAAGATGCAACATAAAAGCAGGAGCAGATGCCATAGCATCCCATGGCATGTTATAAAAGTCAAATGCACTACCAAAGACCAAAACAGTACAATTTAAAACATTTTGAAGGGGAAGATGGGCCTACCTTCTCTGGTTTAAATGTAAATGGACTCTTGATGTCCATTTAATGTTTAGGTGAATTGGGTGTTATCATAAGGTCTCCTAGACTATAGGCCTAGGTTTGCTGAAATAGATTAGATTCCTAATTTAGTAGGCTACACCAAAGCGGCCTCATCTTTTACCGAAATGTCTGTAATTAACTTGCCTGACGACTCAAGCGGAATTCTTCTGCTGCTCTACGATTTGCTACATACATCACTCTGAGACTGTGATCAATGAAGTCGTTTGTGATAATGTCAAAATGAGCATTGTTGTACAACACAAAGTAATAAGCGATTGGATAATTTCTAACCAATCAGAATATCAAAGCCAATGACATATTTTCAAAATGCTGCTTCACCCATATGTGTTCTGGCCTAACCCATCGATTTCTGGACCAATCAGAATGGTTAGAATGTGTTTGCGTTCTAGAAATTGTCGGGGATGAACTCCGATCCAGACTCATTGCAGAGAAGAAACTAACGTCCGTGGGCGTGGCATCGTTAGCCATGCAAGTAATATATGGCAATTTAAAAAAGGGACTTGGAGGAAAGCACTCATGTTTTTGTGTAATGGAAGCACAGGTGTGCGATATAGGAAACCTGTTCAGTGTCACTAAGGATGAACTCACTCACTATATTTGGTGGTTTATATGCCAGTTATAAGAGGTTTATAACAGAGATTGTCATGGAGACCATTTCTAATGCAATTTGTCTTATGATGCCTAGGCTTTTCACATTGGACATTTAGATAAAATATTAAGCTACATTGTAATCTGTGATGGTCAGTGGGACTGACTCAGTCACTGATTTGCCTTTTGTGAGCTCGCTGCTCTCAAGTTTGCTGTAGTAAGCCGTTTTAACGGGATGCACTGTGGCTGCACAGTAGTAAATAATATGGATAATAGCCTAATCAATCAATGTACGTGTAGCACACCATGATTGTGTTGTTCAAAAGTGGCATACAGTGCCTTCGGGAAATATACAAATCAAAATATTTTTTCATATTTGAAATTCTTCAAAGTAGCCACCCTTTGCCTTGATGACAGCTTTGCATACTCTTTGCATCCTCTCAACCAGCTTCACCTGGAATGCCTTTCCAACAGTCTTGAAGGAGTTCCCACACTTGTTGGCTGCTTTTCCTTCCCTCTGGTCCAACTCATCCAAACCATCTCAATTGGGTTGAGATTGGGTGATTGTGGAGGCCAGGTCGGTCATCTGATGCAGCACTCCATCACTCTCCTTCTTGGTCAAATAGCCCTTACACAGCCTGGAGGTGTGTTGGGTCATTGTCCTGTTGTAAAACAAATGATAGTCCCGCTAAGTGCAAACCAGATGGGATGGCGTGTCGTTTCAGAATGCTGTGGTAGCCATGCTGGTTAAGTGTGCTTTGAATTCAAAATAAATCACAGACCGTGTCACCAGCAAAGCACCCCCACATCACCCTTGTCCTCCATGCATCACGGTGGGAACCACACATGCAGAGATCATCCGTTCACCTACTCTGCATCTCACAAAGACACAGCAGTTAGAACCAAACATTTGGACTCATCAGACCAAAGGACAGACTTCCACCGGTCTAATGTCCATTGCTCATGATATTGGTGTCTTTTAGTAGTGGTTTCTTTGCAGCAATTCGACTACGAAGGCCTGATTCACACAGTCTCCTCTGAGCAGTTGATGTTGAGATGTCTCTTTTACATTTATTTGGGATGGCATTTCTTAGGCTGGTAACTCTAATGAACTTATCCTCTGCAGTAGAGGTAACTCTGGGTCTTCCTTTCCTGTTGCAGTCATCATGAGAGCCAGTTTCATCATAGTGCTTGATGGTTTTTGCAACTCCACTTTCAAAGTTCTTGACATTTTCCAGATTGATTGACCTTCATGTCTTAAAGTAATGATGGACTGTCATTTCTCTTTGCTTACTTGGTCTTTTACCAAATAAGCCTATCTTCTGTATACCACCCCACCTTGTCACAACACAACTGATTGGATCAAATGCATCATGACTACCTCATGAAGCTGGTTGAGAGAATGCCAAGAGTGCATAGCTGTCATCAAGACAAAGGGTGGCTACTTTGAAGAATTTCAGATATAAGATATTTTTTGATTTGTTTAACACTTTTTTTCTGGTTACTACCTGATTCCATATGTGTTCTTCCATTGTTTTTGTTGTCTCGTTAAAATCCTTGAATGAGTAGGTGTCCAAATTTTTGACGAGTACTGTATGTAAATGTGATATTTCAGTTTTTATATTTTTTATACATTTGCAAAAATCTCTTAACATCTGTTTTTTTGCTTTGTCATTATGGGGTATTGTGTGTGTGTGTGTGGATTGATGAGGGAAAAAAAATACATTTTAGAATAAAACTCTGTAAAGTAACAGAGTTTGGATAAAGAAGGGGTCAGAATACTTTCCGAATGCACTGTAGGCCTACACAGAATTCTTTGACCACTTTTGATGAGATTGTATGTTGTCTCTTTGAGTCCATATTGCTAGTAGTGAGAAACATTTTCTGTGAGGAGAACCTTGAAGCTTCCCACAACTGCCAGCTTAACTAGGGAGCAGGGGGCACCCAGGGCTTCCCTGTCTGGGCTCTTGTTGTTTTCAGGGGCAAGGTGGCAGGCCTTCAGTTGGGTGTCTCCCGTGTGTAATCACAGCCAGATAGCTAGGTGAACGGAGAGAGAGGATGGATCTTGGTGGCATTTGGTGTCTGGCTCTGCTTTTGGAGGTGATAATTAATATCATATGGGAGAGTTATAGCTGCTATGCAATATGTTATGGGTTTCTGTACAGTGCTATGTGACATCAGCTGATGTAAGAAGGGCATGATAAATACATTTGATTATTGCCTATGTAATATGCCCAACAAAAAACTCTGAAGTGTGCTATTCAAAGGCCTATATTCACCAACACACGTGTGCTGATATCACTAAGCCCACTTACTAGGGTAAAAGTTGGACTACCCTACAGTGAGGGATAAAGTAGCAGCACACTTCTAGCCAACCTGTTAATGAAATATTGATCTGTAAGGGTTAATTGAACCCCCTGTGCTAAATCTGGCTATCACTGTCAGCTGTCCACTGTTGACTGCTGCTTGTTCTCAGCTGAGCATCATGGGTGCTGAGAGTCAGACACTAATTTTTGTATTGCACTGAGGGCATTTTGTGCAAGTGCCTCAAACGTGCCAATAAAATGCTCTCACTTCTTTGTTACTGCAGTTGTATATCATAAGGGAAGAAGTAGGCCTGTGGCTGTCACTGTAATTTACCTTTTAATTAACATAAACACGTTTAGCATCTCCTGACTTCCATGCATAGCCTACAATCCACTGATGGAGACCGTTGGAACATTTGAAAAATTCTAATAAATCCATGTAATATAGCCTAAACCTTCACAATAAATCCATGATCTATTTTAGACAAGTCTAAAGAAGCATGATATGAAGAATAGGTAGCCTATTTCAGAAAAACAGAATAGCATATTCTGAGATGTCCTTGTTAGGCCCTGATCTGGCAATGCCATATGGCTGTGGGCTACCCTAGTTCATTAAGCAGACAAGATTTGTTTAGAATTCCGTGGCATTATTTTATAGTATAAAGAATACAATTGAACATATCTGAGGGGGGGGGGGGTGCTCTTCTGTATTGTACAATGTATAAATCAGAGGAGGCTGGTGGAAGGTGCTACTGGAGGATGGGCTCATTGGAATGGTTAGAAGGGCATTAATGGAACGGTATAAAACGCATCAGGTGGTGACACGCATCTCTGCGTGCCTGGCAGATACAGTGGCAAGAAAAAACATGTGAACTCTTTGCAAATACCTGGATTTCTGCATAAATTTGTCATAAAATTTGATTAATCTTCATCTAGGTCACAGAAATAGACAAACACAGTCTGCTTAAACTAATAACACACAAACAAGTATACTTTTTCACGTCTATTGAACACACCGTGTAAATATTCACCCTTGGATTTAATAACAGTTTGACCCTCCTTTGGCAGCAATAACCTCAACCAAGCATTTTCTGTAGTTGCGGATCAGACTTGCACAACGGTCAGGAGGAATTTTGGACCATTCGTCTTTACAAAACTGTTTCAGTTCAGCAATATTCTTGGGATGTCTGGTGTGAACTGCTCTCTTGAGGTCATGCCACAGCATCTCAATCGGTTTGAGGTCAGGACTCTTCTGTTGAAGCCATTTTGTTGTTGATTTACTTCTGTGTTTTGGGTCGTTGTCCTGTTGCATCACCCAATTTCTGTTGAGCTTCAATTGGCAGACAGAGAGCTCATTCTCCTGCAAAATGTCTTGATAAACATGGGAATACATTTTTCCGTCTGATAGCAAGCTGTCCAGGCCCTGAGGCAGCAAAGCAGCATGATGCTCCCTCCACCATACTTTACAGTTGGGATGAGGTTTTGGTGTGCTGTGCCTTTTTCTTTCTCCACACATAGTGTTGTGTGTTCTTTCCAAACAAATCAACTGTAGTTTCATCTGGCCACAGAATATTTTGCCAATAATCCAGGTGCACTTTTGCAAACATCAGACATTTTTTTGGACAGCAGTGGCTTCTTCCGTGGTGTCCTCCCATGAACACCATTATTGTTTAGTGTTGTACATATCGTAGACTCGTCAATCGAGATGTTGGCATGTTCCAGAGATTTCTGTATGTCTTTAGCTGACACTCTAGGTTTCTTCTTAACCTCATTGAGCATTCTGCGCTGTGCTGAACTTTCTCCATTTCTAGACAATTTGTCTTACTGTGGACTAATGAACATCAAGGCTTTTAGAGATACTTTTGTAACTCTTCCCAGCTTTATGGATTACTAATCATAGGTCTTCTGAGATCTCATTTGTTCGAGGCATGGTTCACATCAGGCAATGCTTCTTGTGAATAGCAAACTCATATTTTGTGAGTGTCTTTTATACAGCAAGGCAGCTCTAACCAACATCTCCAATCTTGTCTCATTGATTGGACCCATGTTTTTAAAATCGATTTTACCTTTATTTAACTAGGCAAGTCAGTTAAGAACAAATTCTTATTTTCAATGACAGCCTAGGAACAGTGGGTTAACTGCCTGTTCAGGGGCAGAATGACAGATTTGTACCTTGTCAGCTGGGGGGTTTGAACTTGCAACCTTCCGGTTACTAGTCCAACGCTCTAACCACTAGGCTACCCTGCCGCCCCCGCTGACTCCAATTCGATTTTGGAAAAGTCTAGGGGTTCGCATGCTTTGTCCAACCTACACTGTGAAAATGTAAAATTATGAATTCAATATAGATTAATACAATTATTTGTGTGCTTAAACTATGTTTGTCAATTACTGTGACTTAGATGATCAGATCAAATGTGAAGACCAATTTATGCAGAAATCCAGCTAATTCCAAAGGGTTCACATACTTTTTCTTGCCACTGTATCTCAGCTTGGATGTCGGCCCACCACCTCAACCTCGACAAGAGGTTGTTGTTCTCTGCAAACCTCAAAGCAGTGACTCGCTCGTGCAGTTTCATGCTCTGCAACATCCGTAGAGTACGACCCTACCTCACACAGAAAGCGGTGCAGGTCCTAATCCAGGAATTTGTCATCTCCCATCTGGACTACTGCATCTCACTGTTGGCTGGGCTCCCCACTTGTGCCATCAAACCTCTGAAACTTATCCAGAACACAGCAGCCTGCCTGGTTTTCAACCTTCCCATGTCACCCCGCTCCTCTGCCCACTCCACTGACTTCCAGTTGAAGCTCGCATCCACTTCAAGACCATGTTGCTTGCCTACAGAGCAGTAAGAGGAACTGCCCCCACCCCACCTTCAGGCTATGCTCAAACCCTTCACCCCAACCCGAGCACTCCGTTCTGCCACATACTGGTCTTTTGGCCCTCCCACCCCTACAGGAGGGCAGCTCCCACTCAGCCCAGTTCAAGCTCTTCTCTGTCCTCGCAATAGATTAAGTGAATACTCTCAAAGCACAATTACCAAAGCCTTTTGAAATGTTCAACAACTCTACAATACATAGCAGAAAGCGCAACATTATGAACTACAATACCTGAGTTTTTAGGGAAAAAAATCTTACCTTTACTGTCATGTTGTGGTCATGAGGATGAGGAAGGTGAATTGACATTCAGATGAACAAGTAACCTAGCTAGCACTCTTTCCCTGTCCCTGTGTCAACTCAATTCTAGGTCACTGTAGAAGTCGGCCTACCCTTCCCAAATTGATATAATCTAATCAAAAGGTCAACGAAAGACGTATTACCATTCTTTGCTTTGCAGTGAACACTGTTTTAATCAGACATATTGCATGTTACAGAAGAATAAAAGGCTATTGTGTTTTTAATATGAACAGCCACACCACTATCTCCAAATTGTGGGAACTCTGGGACCAGTAGTACCACCCTGTTTGTTAATGGTACACTGCAAAGAGGGTATTATTCCATGTAGGCCTACTTAAGCCCACCACTTCCATCCTGTATAGATTTGGCTAGGCTATAATTAAGCCCAAATCGTCCATGCTGTGCCAATACTGGAAGAGATCATGCATACTAAGCCAAGTGAATTATGCGCTCATCAGAAGAGAAGGCCACAGGTTGGATCTCATACTCATGGTCTAAATGGCTGTGAATGTCAGTGACTGTGAAGAGCAGGGATATTGTTAAGGAGTTGATGACTGTCAGCACCTCTCAGCCCTCTCATTCCGTAAGGTATTTTCATGTAAAGATGGAGCCATCGATTTAGCCTATCTGTGTGTTTCTCTTGGTTTTGAAACAATCCTGTCTTCTGTGACGTCTTGCCAGCGCTGTTGTTAGATCCGCTTCGTTTGCATCGCTTCTGAGAGACTTCTATATGGAGGCTGGTGTGCAATTTGAGATGGATAATTTGAACTAGAGGTCGACCAATTATGATTTTTCAACGCCAATGCCGATTATTGGAGGACCCAAAAAAAGCCTATACCGATTAATCTGCCGATTTTAAATAAAGTTTTATTTTTTTAAATGAATTCATTTGTAAAAATGACAATTTACAACATTACTGAATGAACACTTTTATTTGAACTTAATACAATACATCAATAAAATCAATTTAGCCTCAAATACATAATGAAACATGATCAATTTGGTTTAAATAATGCAAAAACAAAGTGTTGGAGAAGAAAGTAAAAGTGCAATATGTGCTATGTAAAAAAGCTAACGTTTCAGTTCCTTCCTCAGAACATGAGAACATATGAAAGCTGGTGGTTCCTTTTAACATGAGTCTTCAATATTCCCAGGTAAGAAGTTTTAGGTTGTAGTTATTATAGGAATTATAGAACTATTTCTCTCTATACCATTTGTATTTCATATACCTTTGACTATTGGATGTTCTTATAGGCACTTTAGTATAGCCAGTGTAACAGTATAGCTTCCATCCCTCGCCTCGAACCAGGAACACATCGACAACAGCTACGCTCGAAGCATCGTTACTCATCTCTCCACAAGCCGCGGCCCTTGCAGAGCAAGGGGAACAACTACTTCAAGGTCTCAGAGCGAGTGACGTCACCGATTTAAACACTTAGCGCGCACCCTGCTAACTAGATAGCCATTTCACATCGGTTACACCAGCCTAATCTCGGGAGTTGAAAGGCTTGAAGTCATTAACAGCTCAATGCTTGAAGCACAGCGAAGAGCTGCTGGCAAACGCATGAAAATGCTGTTTGAATGAATGCTTACGAGCCTGCTGCTGCCTACCACCACTCAGTCAGACTTTTCTATTGAATATCAAATCATAGACTTAATTATAAAATTATAAACTTAATTATAACATAATAACACACAGAAATACGAGCCTTAGGTCATTAATATGGTCAAATCCGGGAATTATAATATCGAAAACAAAACGTTTATTCTTTCAGTGAAATACGGAACCGTTCCGTATTTCATCTAACGGGTGGCATCCCTAAGTCTAAATATTGCTGTTACATTGCACAACCTTCAATGTTATGTCATAATTATGTACAATTCTGGCAAATGAATTAGTCTTTGTTAGGAATAAATGGTCTTCACACAGTTCACAACGAGCCAGGCGGCCCAAACTGCTGCATATACCCTGACTCTGGTTGCAAATAACGCAAGAGAAGTGACACAATTTCCCTAGTTAAAAGAAATTCATGTTAGCAGGCAATATTAACGAAATATGCAGGTTTAAAATATATATACTTGTGTATAGATTTTAAAGAAAGGCATGGATGTTTATGGTTAGGTACACATTGGTGCAACAACAGTGCTTTTTTTGCGAATGCGCTTAGTAAATCATCACCCGTTTGGCGAAGTAGGCTGTGATTTGATGAGAAATTAACAGGCACCGCATTGATTATATGCAACGCAGGACAAGCTAGATAAACTAGGAATATCATCAACCATGTGTAGTTAACTAGTGATTATCCCCCCACACAGTCTTTCGGAGCTGCATGCCGGATACTCTCTGGCTGGAGTGTTGAGGTGTGGTCTGGTATGCTTCCCACAGTTGTCATATTGGCTGGATGTCCTTTGGGTGGTGGACCATTCTTGACACACTCAAACTGGTGTGCCTGGCACCTTCTACCATACCCCTTTCAAAGGCACTTAAATATTTTGTCTTGCCCATTCACCCTCTTAATTGCACACATACACAATCCATGTCTCAAGGCTTAAAAGTCCTTCTTTAACCTGTCTCCTTCATCTACACTGATTTGAAGTGGATTTAACAGGTGCCAGTAATGGATCATGGCTTTCACCTGGATTAACCTAGTCAGTCTGTCATGGAAAGAGCAGGTGTTCCTAATGTTTTGTACATATTAGAATATAACTTGATCTGTTTTCCCTCCCTTAGGGTGTGATTGGTGTGCAGCTGGTGGTTACCATGGTAATGGCCAGTGTCATTCAGAAGATCATACCTCATTATTCCTTCGCAAGATGGCTTCTCTGCAGTGGAGGGTAATGTAGAAGTCTGTACCTGCTGTTTTTTTTCTGATGGTGTCTGTAAGAGCCATGATTTAATCTCCTCACTGGTTTACCCTTCAGACTAATTCATTTCAAAGGGTGCTTAACAATGTGGAACAGAGTGTTTGCTCAACTTGTAAACAGTCTCTCTGTTTACAAGTTGTCTGCTGAAAGCAAATTTTCGGAAAACACAAAAAGCATAAAAAAAACAAACATAATTAGTCGTATTGCATAGACCAAAGGGCATCATCAGCTATTGGGACGACCCAAGAGGACTGGGAATTAAAATATAGCGCCCGTCTCGTTTCCTATAATTAGCGCCAGATGTGTTTTTGAGTAAACAGCTCCTCAGAACACTTAATAATTAATCAGTGCTTTTTTCAGGGGGCTTTTGAAGCATAAAAAAACAACTTTGACGCAAGCTGGAGGCCCATAGTGTCGCTCCAGAGAGATCCGCAATTAAGTTTCCCCTAATAAACAAGGCAGCAGTAAACATGTTGTGCCCCACAAATGATGCAGCACCCCCTTGGGCCAATTGAGGTATCCTGTGTGACTAAAACATTTCAGTTATTGTGTGTAACCACAGATTATCCATTATTTTGACCAGATACTCAAGTGGCCACTCTAACAATGAAAATAAATGTCTCCAAAAATGGAAGGCAGTTAGCCTTGGTACAAGTCGCTTTAGATAATCCTCTCCCTTTACGCCATGTGATGTGCCAAAGAGACTGGCCTTTCTGCCATCTTCAAATATCAACATTCGATCATTACTGTGCTCTGGGAGAACAGAGGCTTTGATCCTGATTCGATCACCCTCACAGCTATCCTTTCAATCACAACAATTATGCAAATATTGGAACTCATCACTTTCTCCACAGAACACAGTTGTATATGGTTGCTAAACAACCATTTTTTGTTTGTCCAGATAATACCAGTCTGTCAAAAGTTGCTAGCTCAAGTCTAAATTTTTTAGGGAAATACATCCTGCAATTCCAACCACAAAATGTCTTAGTTCTAAGACTAGTTTTAATACATTTAGCCTTTTTGACTTTTGTTATAAATTCCAATAAAATGTTCAAGTCTCCACATGTTGTCATGGAAAATATGTTATTTCCAACAACCAATGAGCAACTCCACCATAAATCCAGTGCATATTAAACGTTTTCGGCAGTGACAAGGACTGGAATGTTAGCAAAAGAGACTGGGAGGAGGCAAGATCAGGTAGGACCATTCTAGCCAATGAGGGGCAGATACATGTGTGAACAACAGGCATCTCCGATTTAACATATTTTTTCAAAAAGTTCCCTGGTTGTGATGTCTTACTTATCAGTACACTCGTAACAACCTAAGTACTACGAAACTTCTCTTTGATCAAATAAGCCACACGTAGGAAATAATCCATTCAATGTTTTGTTAGCCAAATTCGCCACTTTCATTGATCTGTGTGTGTGTGGAAAAACGCTCCATGCTGGATAAGACATATTTTGGGCCCAGTTATCCCTCTCTATCTTCGCCTCTTCCTCTCTGGTGTGACTCGCAAATTTCAGTTAATCACTATAGCTCTTGCCTTGGGCCAATCAGTGTAATTTTATAAATGCCTGATCTCTATGGCAAGATGCATCATTAGGGCTCCTGAGTGGTGCAGCGGTCTAAGGCACTGCATCACAGTGCTAGAGGCATCACTCTGGTTCGATTCCAGGCTGTAACCCAACTAGCCGTGATTGGGACTCCCATAGGGTGGCGCACAATTGGCCCAGCATTGTTAGGGTTTGGCCGGGGTAGGCCGTCATTGTAAATAAGAATTTGGTCTTAATTAACTGACTTGCCTAGATAAATAAAGGTTAAATAAAAAAATTCACCAAGTTTTCTGAAAATCAGGACAGTGGTGTTTGATATATCATGTGTGACTAACGTATGAATGAACGGACAGACAAATGGATGGACGGACGTACATACGGGGAGAAGGATCCACAGTAAGTACACAAAATTAAATCCGAGCCCTCCACCCCTCCTTCCCTTATGCCTCTCAGAGCTTGTGACAAGTGGATTTCTAAACAAAGTTAGAGGTTGTATGAAATCTTAGTCTTCAAAAGGCTGCGCTTAAATTGGCTCTTTTATTTTTAAGTCCGGTCCTCAAGGAACACAAAAACTAGCCTCTTTGCTGTCAGGAGTGTATTAGTTGATTTGAATATGTTAAAATGATTTGAGGGTTTTCTTTGTCCTATGTGTGTATTTTGTTAGGTAAAGGATCTCAAATCCAGCTCATTTGCTAAGTGATGGTCCTAATCATGTTCAATCATGTAGGCCTGGAACGACAAACTATTTTCCTTTTTTAAGTATGATGATGGATTATGTCACCAATACTGGGTCCTGGAGGGTCACAGCCGATGTAGAAACGCCTATATTGTTATTGCACAGCACTAAAACCTCCAATCCACATTACTACTGTCATTGATGATTATTTTATTTAACCTTTATTTAACTAGGGTATTAAGTCAATTAAGAACCGATTCTTATTTACAATGACGGCCTACCAAGAGGCAAAATGCCTCCTGCGGGGATGGGGGCTGGGATAAAAAATCTAAATGTAGCACTCTCTGCTATTAATTGGTTAATAGATTGAGGTGGTTCCTTGCTAGGCTTCAGAGTAAAAGCCTGCCTACCCTGTATCCCTCCTGAACCAGGACTGGGGACCTCAGGTGTAGTTCTAAAGCTACCTAGATTACTCACTTGTCTCCTTCCTTCCTCTTTCTCCTCTCTCCTTCCCCAGTCTTCGGTGGTACCAGCACCCTACGGAAGATGAGTTGAGGAGCCTTGCTGGAAAACAACAAAAAACAAAGAGCAAGAAGGACCGGTAAGAAGGCAGATTGAGGAGGGTAGGGGTGAGGAGGGTAGGGGTGGGGAGGGTTGGGTGAGGAGGGTAGGGTGAGGAGGGTAGGGGTGGGGTGAGGAGGGTAGGGGTGAGGAGGGTGGGGTGAGGAGGGTAGGGGTGGGGTGAGGAGGGTAGGGGTGAGGTGGGGAGGGTAGGGATGAGGAGGGTGGGGAGGGTTGGGTTGGGGTGAGGAGGGTAGGGGTGGGGAGGGTAGGGTAGGGGTGAGGAGGGTGGGGGTGAGGAGGGTAGGGGTGAGGTGGGTAGGGGTGGGGAGGGTTGGGGTGAGGAGGGTAGGGGTGGGGAGGGTAGGGTAGGGGTGGGGAGGGTAGGGGTGAGGTGGGGAGGGTAGGGATGAGGAGGGTAGGGGTGGGGAGGGTTGGGGTGAGGAGGGTAGGGTAGGGGTGGGTAGGGGTGAGGAGTGTAGGGGTGAGGAGGGTAGGGGTGAGGTGGGGAGGGTAGGGATGAGGAGGGTAGGGGTGGGGTGGGGACGGCAGTGGCACAAAGGGGAGCGAGTGGTGCCTTTTGGATCAGGCAGGAATTTAAAGAGGAGTGGCAGACGTTTGAGAAGGGTGGAGAACACAGGTGAGACAACGGAGAGATGAAGCAGATGTGTTTAGGAAGCTTGTTTAAGGCCTGAAGTATTTTTGTTGTTTGTTTTTGCCCGTGAGCAAAGCTAGCCTTTGCTTATTAGAATGGGCTCTGACTATCTTGTGGTAGTGAGTTAAAGGGATACTTCAGGATTTTTATCTACTTCCCCAGAGTCCGATGAACTCGTAGATACCATTTTTATGTCTCTGTTAGGGTTGACCCCATTTAGTCGACTGGTCGATTGTTTGGTCAATAAGCTGATGGTCGACCGAGATTTCTTTAGTCGAGCAGTAGGAAACACCTGTCTGATTCGTCTGAGTGCACTAATCCATTGTGGAGGTTGTGGGGATGGCACATTCCATCAGTCTAAGACAGTTGCTACTGAAATTGTATATGGTTGTATTATGTAAGAAGAAAAAGATTTAATATTTTATAACAGATGCGCTTTCTCCCGCGTTGCATAGTGGTCGCTGTCTGTGGTTCTGAAACACATCAGTGCGCTGTTGAATTGTCGCCTTCCTAGACCATGTTGCTATGTACATAATAGCAAAGTTAACCAGCATATTGGTGTTGAGAACAATGCAGTGGAGGAAGCAGCGGAGTTAGGAGACGAGAAAACAGCCCTTGCCTTAATTGTCTAAGAAAAGTGAGGAGAGAGGAAACCCCAAATTAATTAGGTCTATAATCAATAGCCTAACTGTTAAATGTGCCCAGCTTTATTATTCAACCATATTCAGTACCAGTCAAAGGTTTGGACACACCTACTCATTCCAGGGTTTTTCTTTATTTTCACTGTAAAAAAAAAAAAAATGAGTGACTGTGTGACTAGCACCCGTTGTCTCTCTCCTCCCTCCTCCAGCGATCACCACAGAGCATCAACAGTGTGTATCTCGCTGTCAGTGTTGCTGAAGCGGCAACCTACAGCAAATAAATTGTTAAACAACTGAAAATATATTTGAGATTCTTCAAAGTAGCCAGCTTTGCACACTCTAGGAATTCTCTCAACCAACTTCACCTGGAGTTCCCACATATGCTGAGCACTTGTTGGCTGCTTTTCCTTCACTCTGCGGTCCAACTCATCCCAAACTATCTCAATTGGGTTGAGGTCGGGTGATTGTGGAGGCCAGGTCATCTGATGCAGCACTCCATTACTCTCCTCCTTCAACCTGGAGGTGTGTTGGGTCATTGTCCTGTTGAAAAACAAATGATAGTCCCACTAAGCGCAAACCAGATGGGATGGCTTGTCATTGCAGAATGCTGTGGTAGCCATGTTGGTTAAGGTATTTAAATTCAGCAATGCACCCCCATATCATCATACCTCCTCCTCCATCCTTCACGGTGGGAACCACACATGTGGAGATCAGCCGTTCACCTACTCTGCATCTCACAAAGACCATGGCGGTTGAAACCAAAAATCTCAAATTTGGACTCATCAGACCAAAGGACAGATTTCCACCAGTCTAATGTCAATTGCTCGTGTTTCTTGGCCCAAGCAAGTCTCTTCTTATTCTTGGTGTCCTTCAGTAGTGGTTTCTTTGCAGCAATTCAACCATTTAAAAGCCTGATTCACACAGTCTCTGAACAGTTGATGTTGAGCTGTGTCTGTTACTTGAACTCTGTGAAGCATTTATTTGGACTGCAATGTCTTAGGCTACTAACTCTAATGAACTTATCCTCTGCTGCAGAGGTAACTCTGGGTCTTCCTTTCCTGTGGCGGTCCTCATGAGAGCCAGTTTCATCATGATGATGGTTTTTGTGACTGCACTTGAATAAACATTCAAAGTTCTTGAAATGTTCCGGATTGACTAACCTTAAATTAAGGATGGACTGTCATTTCTCTTTGCTTATTTGAGCTGTTTTTGCCATATTATGGACTTGGTCTTTTACCAAAAAGGGATTTCTTCTGTTTACCACCCCTACCTTGTCACAACATAACTGATTGGCTCAAACAGATTAAGATGGAAAGAAATTACACAAATTAACTTTTAACAAGGCACACTTGAAATTGAAATGCATTCGAGGTGACTACCTCATTTTTATTTTTATTTATTTCACCTTTATTTCACCAGGTAGGCTAGTTGAGAACAAGTTCTCATTTGCAACTGCGACCTGGCCAAGATAAAGCATAGCAGTGTAAACAGACAACACAGAGTTACACATGGAGTAAACAATTAACAAGTCAATAACACAGTAGAAAAAAAGGGGGAGTCTATATACATTGTGTGCAAAAGGCATGAGGAGGTAGGCGAATAATTACAATTTTGCAGATTAATAACACTGGAGTGATAAATGATCAGATGGTCATGTACAGGTAGAGATATTGGTGTGCAAAAGAACAGAAAAGTAAATAAATAAAAACAGTATGGGGATGAGGTAGGTAAAAATGTGTGGGCTATTTACCGATAGACTATGTACAGCTGCAGCGATCGGTTAACTGCTCAGACAGCTGATGTTTGAAGTTGGTGAGGGAGATAAAAGTCTCCAACTTCAGCGATTTTTGCAATTCGTTCCAGTCACAGGCAGCAGAGAACTGGAACGAAAGGCGGCCAAATGAGGTGTTGGCTTTAGGGATGATCAGTGAGATACACCTGCTGGAGCGCATGCTACGGATGGGTGTTGCCATCGTGACCAGTGAGCTGAGATAAGGCGGAGCTTTACCTAGCATGGACTTGTAGATGACCTGGAGCCAGTGGGTCTGGCGACGAATATGTAGCGAGGGCCAGCCGACTAGAGCATACAAGTCGCAGTGGTGGGTGGTATAAGGTGCTTTAGTGACAAAACGGATGGCACTGTGATAAACTGCATCCAGTTTGCTGAGTAGAGTGTTGGAAGCAATTTTGTAGATTACATCGCCAAAGTCGAGGATCGGTAGGATAGTCAGTTTTGGCGGCGTGAGTGAAGGAGGCTTTGTTGCGGAATAGAAAGCCGATTCTTGATTTGATTTTCGATTGGAGATGTTTGATATGAGTCTGGAAGGAGAGTTTACAGTCTAGCCAGACACCTAGGTACTTATAGATGTCCACATATTCAAGGTCGGAACCATCCAGGGTGGTGATGCTGGTCAGGCGTGCGGGTGCAGGCAGCGAACGGTTGAAAAGCATGCATTTGGTTTTACTAGCGTTTAAGAGCAGTTGGAGGCCACGGAAGGAGTGTTGTATGGCATTGAAGCTCGTTTGGAGGTTAGATAGCACAGTGTCCAAGGACGGGCCGGAAGTATATAGAATGGTGTCGTCTGCGTAGAGGTGGATCAGGGAATCGCCCGCACCAAGAGCAACATCATTGATATATACAGAGAAAAGAGTCGGCCCGAGGATTGAACCCTGTGGCACCCCCATAGAGACTGCCAGAGGACCGGACAGCATGCCCTCCGATTTGACACACTGAACTCTGTCTGCAAAGTAATTGGTGAACCAGGCAAGGCAGTCATCCGAAAAACCGAGGCTACCGAGTCTGCCGATAAGAATATGGTGATTGACAGAGTCGAAAGCCTTGGCAAGGTCGATGAAGACGGCTGCACAGTACTGTCTTTTATCGATGGCGGTTATGATATCGTTTAGTACCTTGAGCGTGGCTGAGGTGCACCCGTGACCGGCTCGGAAACCCGATTGCACAGCGGAGAAGGTACGGTGGGATTCGAGATGGTCAGTGACCTGTTTGTTGACTTGGCTTTCGAAGACCTTAGATAGGCAGGGCAGGATGGATATAGGTCTGTAACAGTTTGGGTCCAGGGTGTCTCCCCCTTTGAAGAGGGGGATGACTGCGGCAGCTTTCCAATCCTTGGGGATCTCAGACGATATGAAAGAGAGGTTGAACAGGCTGGTAATAGGGGTTGCGACAATGGCGGCGGATAGTTTCAGAAATAGAGGGTCCAGATTGTCAAGCCCAGCTGATTTGTACGGGTCCAGGTTTTGCAGCTCTTTCAGAACATCTGCTATCTGGATTTGGGTAAAGGAGAACCTGGAGAGGCTTGGGCGAGTAGCTGCGGGGGGGGGCGGAGCTGTTGGCCGAGGTTGGAGTAGCCAGGCGGAAGGCATGGCCAGCTGTTGAAAAATGCTTGTTGAATTTTTCGATAATCATGGATTTATCGGTGGTGACCGTGTTACCTAGCCTCAGTGCAGTGGGCAGCTGGGAGGAGGTGCTCTTGTTCTCCATGGACTTCACAGTGTCCCAGAACTTTTTGGAGTTGGAGCTACAGGATGCAAACTTCTGCCTGAAGAAGCTGGCCTTAGCTTTCCTGACTGACTGCGTGTATTGGTTCCTGACTTCACTGAACAGTTGCATATCGCGGGGACTATTCGATGCTATTGCAGTCCGCCACAGGATATTTTTGTGCTGGTCGAGGGCAGTCAGGTCTGGAGTGAACCAAGGGCTGTATCTGTTCTTAGTTCTGCATTTTTTGAACGGAGCATGCTTATCTAAAATGGTGAGGAAGTTACTTTTAAAGAATGACCAGGCATCCTCAACTGACGGGATGAGGTCAATGTCCTTCCAGGATACCCGGGCCAGGTCGATTTAGAAAGGCCTGCTCACAGAAGTGTTTTAGCGTTTGACAGTGATGAGGGGTGGTCGTTTGACTGCGGCTCCGTAGCGGATACAGGCAATGAGGCAGTGATCGCTGAGATCCTGGTTGAAGACAGCAGAGGTGTATTTGGAGGGCCAGTTGGTCAGGATGACGTCTATGAGGGTGCCCTTGTTTACAGATTTAAGGTTGTACCTGGTGGGTTCCTTGATGATTTGTGTGAGATTGAGGGCATCTAGCTTAGATTGTAGGACTGCCGAGGTGTTAAGCATATCCCAGTTTAGGTCACCTAACAGAACAAACTCTGAAGCTAGATGGGGGGCGATCAATTCACAAATGGTGTCCAGGGCACAGCTGGGAGCTGAGGGGGGTCGGTAGCAGGCGGCAACAGTGAGAGACTTATTTCTGGAGAGAGTAATTTTCAAAATTAGTAGTTCGAACTGTTTGGGTATGGACCTGGAAAGTATGACATTACTTAGCAGGCTCTCTCTGCAGTAAACTGCAACTCCTCCCCCTTTGGCAGTTCTATCTTGACGGAAAATGTTATAGTTGGGTATGGAAATCTCAGAATTTTTGGTGGCCTTCCTGAGCCAGGATTCAGACACGGCAAGGACATCAGGGTTAGCAGAGTGTGCTAAAGCAGTGAGTAAAACAAACTTAGGGAGGAGGCTTCTGATGTTGACATGCATGAAACCAAGGCTTTTTCGATCACAGAAGTCAACAAATGAGGGTGCCTGGGTTTACCTCCACATCACCCGCGGAACAGAGGAGGAGTAGAATGAGGGTGCGGCTAAAGGCTATCAAAACTGGTCGCCTAGAGCGTTGGGGACAGAGAATAAAAGGAGCAGATATCTGGGCATGGTAGAATATATTCAGGGCATAATGCGCAGACAGAGGTATGGTGGGGTGCGGGTACAGTGGAGGTAAGCCCAGGCACTGGGTGATGATGAGAGAGGTTGTATCTCTGGACATGCTGGTTGTAATGGGTGAGGTCACCGCATGTGTGGGAGGTGGGACAAAGGAGGTATCAGGGGTATGAAGAGTGGAACTAGGGGCTCCATTGTAAACTAAAACAATGATAACTAACCTGAACAACAGTATACAAGGCATATTGGCATTTGAGAGAGACATACAGCGAGGCATACAGTAATCACAGGTGTTGAATTGGGAGAGCTAGCTAAAACAGTAGCTAAAACAGTAGGTGAGACAACAACAGCTAATCAGCTAGCACAACAACAGCAGGTAAAATGGCGATGACTAGGCAGGGAGGGTCGGATTAACTACACACAGAGCCTGAGTGCAGCTGGGGCCGACAGATAAAACATAAACAAGCAGAATGGAGTACCGTGATTAATGGTCAGTCCAGCATGCATCAGTGTCCAGGGGGCAGCGGTGGATGGGGCAGGGAAGCTGGACTGGAGAGTATTATCCAGGTAAGGTAGAAGCCGCTAGCAGTGGCTAACAATGACTAAATAGCTTGTAGCTAGTTAGCTGGATTAGCTTCTGGAGGTTCTTGAGTGTGTTCTCAAAATTAAAAATAATAGCGATTCCGTATCACATTGGGTGAGGCAGGTTACCGGAAGGTATAAACAAATTAAAAATCGAAAAGAGATTGAAAGTAAATATGGGTCCAGTGAGTGTTTGGGACGCGGCGATTCAGACGGTTAGCAGGCCTGTGCTAACAAGCTAACAGTTAGTAGGCCGGGGCTAAACAAGGTATCAGTTAGCGGACCGGGGCTAAACGAGGTAGCAGTTAGCGGACCGGGGCTAAACAAGCTAGCAGTTAGCAGGCCGAATTAGCAAGCAAGGAGATAGCAAGGGCTAGAAAGTTAGCCTTTGGGGGGTGTCGCGATGGGGTGAGTCTGTTTATGCCTCTTCATGCGGTGACATCGATAGAGCGGTCGTGTGTCCGGATATTGTAGCCCAGGAGTATGCTTCGGTGGTAGCACAGGAGCTCTGGCCGGGCTAGCTTCAAGCTAAGTGGGTGGAAACGCTAGCCAGGAGTAATCATCCGGGGTTGCGGTTAGCTAGTTAGCTAGTTGTGAAGATCCAGCTGAAAATGTTCCGTTTACGGTGGGAATCCGGGGATAAAAAAAATATATATATATATAGGTCCGTTATGCTCTGGTTAGAGTCGCGTTGTTCGAACTGGCGAGAGCTTTCCGAGCTAAAGGTTAGCTGATGACGGTTAGCTGAAGACCGCTAGCAATGGTTTGTTGACTGATACCTGGTAGTTAGCTGGCTAGCTTCAGTTGAGGGGATCCGAAGTAAATATAAGTACTTTAGAGAAAAATAGCTACATTGGGTGAGGCGGGTTGCAGGAGAGTATTTAGAAGTTGAGGTTTAGCAAAATGTTTTAAAAGATATGCGAAGAAAAATATATATATATTTTTTTAACGATATATACGATAAATACAAGGGACACGACACGACAAGACGCCATCTTAGATCGTCATGAAGCTGGTTGAGAGAATGCCAAGAGTGTGCAAAGCTGTCAACAAGGCAAAGGGTGGCTACTTTGAAGAATCTCAGATATAAAATATATGTTTTGCTTACTACCTGATTCCATATGTGTTCTTCCATTGTTTTGATGACTTCACTATTATTCTACAATGTAAAAAATAAAGAAAAACCCTTGAATGAGTAGGTGTGTCCAAACTTTTGACTGGTACTGTATGTTGCCGCTTCAGCAACACGGACAGCGCAATGTACACTGTTGATGTTCTGTGGTGGTCGCTGCAGGAGGGAGGAGAGAGACAACTGGTGCTAGTCACACAGTCCCTCTGTTTTATTCTTTTAACACAGCGCAGCAAATCTGAGCCAGGCCCAGCACAATGAAATCAATTGCGTCTGATTCCTAGTCATTTCTCTTAATTATTTAATCCAACAGTTCGCTTAAAGTATCAGACAAGCTCAGTGCATATAGTTGATTTTGATTTAAACACATATCATATGTCTATATATGGAAAAATACACATTTTTAGAGTTATTTTTGTGAGCCAATGCTAACTAGTGTTGACAGGAAGTCTATGGTTATCTACTAGCATGGACACAGAGGAACTTAACTTGTGACTCTCTACTACAAATGTGGATTGGGGCATGTCGCCTCCTCTGCTTCCTGAATTCACCAATCAACTCAGTAGTATATGAACAGCAGTTTTTTCAGACTCCAACAAAACAAGCTGTAACCCCACACGTCAGGGGTCATGGCGACGCTATGGCGAGTTCTGAAAGTAGGCATGCCATGTAATGTCTTTATTTCTAATCTGTATGGCCGTCAGTGATAAATGATCATATTCCATATCTACATTCTGTGTTACTGCCTTTAGCCTCACAGAAAGCAAGGTGTGGCAATGTGAAATGTTCTGGAACATTTGAGAATTGAAGTGTATGAAGTTGATGTTCACGCTGGGAGCCATGAGTTAGTCCTAGACCATTCCTTAAGCTTCCATGAGGCAGGTCGTAGCTCAACGCCACACATTTGCTTATGCTTCAAAAGACGGATCACTGTCCTTTTGCCTGCTTGTGCCACACATGTCCATTCCTTTTGTTGTGAAGCCCTTTTCTCCAGTCAGGTGCCACAGAATTGAAATGTGTCCAGGGCATGTTTGGCTCCAGTGTCTTGCCGAGGTATTGTCTTCTGAATCCAGCACACACAGAGCTGAGCAAACACTGCCCTGTGTCCCGAAGGCCCACTAGAAAGGTCAGTTGGTCTCAGGAACAGTTGGCCCAATCCCTGCCGTGTGCTGCTCTTGCAGCCTGTCCTGCACTTCGCCCCCTTTAGCCCTATGACAAAATATTGGATTTATGAATTATATGGGCCCTAATCCGCACTACAAAAGAGAAAGCATCAGTGCTCAGTACCCCTTGGTTAGGTTGACAATAGAGACTAAGTTAAGGAAGACTAGCCACTTTGATGACGCTATCCAGTTTGATGCTAGCAGATGACCTTGTACTTGGGATGTGCAGTTATTTGAATATCTGAACGGACATTAGTATTTCAATACTTGTGAGTATTCGTTTATGAGAGTTAAAATGTATATAGGCCTATTATAACGTTGAAAAGGCTTTTCTAAATTAAAATATCCATGTGACATTGTTACATACAAGAATATACCATGACATTTCAAATGATTAATTAATAAAACAAAATTGTCAATGTATTTTTTTAATGACATGCACGTGCAAAGATGTAAAGAGGCTCAATGTATTGCAAGTGGAGTGAGAGTTCACTAATGCAATGCCAGATGGAATAAATTACATAATTAAAAGTGGGTGAATTGAGGAGTAGGCTACAACGAGCAACCAACAGGTAGGCAGTTTTTTTTATTTGAATGGGGTTGGGCAGAATGCACAGCATGTGGCCTCAATTAGCCTAGCAAGATATAGCTTAGCTAACTACTATAGCTATCTTCTTTACTACTAGGCTTCTCCAGTCAAGACGAGCACTGTTAACATTATGGGATGATAAATAACGTGGCTGTTACACGTTATCTAGTCTTGGCTGTAGCCGAGTTGCCTTGGCATCTCTCTGCCTCCATCTGCTCAGTGTTGCCCAACAATTTTTCAAGGAAAGTACTGTTATCTGTTGGTTGATCCATTTGTCGCTGGAAGTCGCTAGATGATATCATGCAGCAGTGCTCAGGTTAAATACATTTATTTCGAATATCCCGATATCTGGCAAAATTATACAATTTGAATAGTGGAATTATTTCAAACCTCATCACTACCTTGTACACAAATCAAGTTTGATTTAGTCCAGGGTTTAATGTATTGTTCTTTAGGGCAGCCAGTAATTGGACATGATAGCAGTATATTTGTATTAAGCAGTCTTTGCTGTGCACTTGATTAGAGGTGGAACAATGACCACGAAAAACATGAGTACACCTGCCTGCAACATGGGACATGTCTGTCTGTCTGTCTGGTACTGATTTGGCACTGTCTTTTGTCCCAGGAGGAACAATGGCCACATAGATTACAAGCCTCTGACCATTCCCAAGGACATAGACCTGCAGCTGGAGACCAAGTGCATCACAGAAGTGGATACGTTAGGTATGAGGCCATATCTACAAACAATATTCAATTATCATCTTATCTTTATGACCTTTGTTTTGTCCCTTGAACCTCAACAAATCTTCATAATTCAGTATTTGTGCACATCTACATTTTCCCCGAAATATCAACATCCCCATCCAGAACTAATGTCATAAATTAACAAACTAATCCTCTTCCCGCTGCTCCTCCTCTTCCCGCTGCTCCTCCTCTTCCCGCTGCTCCTCCTCTCCCCGCTGCTCCTCCTCTCCCCGCTGTCCCTCCTCTCCCCGCTGCCCCTCCTCTCCCCGCTGCCCCTCCTCTTCCCCGCTGCCCCTCCTCTTCCCCCTGCCCCTCCTCTTCCCGCTGCGCCTCCTCTTCCCGCTGCCCCTCCTCTCCCCGCTGCCCCTCCTCTTCCCGCTGCCCCTCCTCTCCCCGCTGCCCCTCCTCTTCCCCCTGCCCCTCCTCTCCCCGCTGCCCCTCCTCTTCCCGCTGCCCCTCCTCTTCCCGCTGCCCCCCCTCTTCCCGCTGCCCCTCCTCTTCCCGCTGCCCCTCCTCTTCCCGCTGCGCCTCCTCTTCCCGCTGCCCCTCCTCTCCCCGCTGCCCCTCCTCTCCCCGCTGCCCCTCCTCTCCCCGCTGCCCCTCCTCTTCCCCCTGCCCCTCCTCTTCCCGCTGCCCCTCCTCTTCCCGCTGCCCCTCCTCTTCCCGCTGCCCCTCCTCTTCCCGCTGCCCCTCCTCTCCCCGCTGCCCCTCCTCTCCCCGCTGCCCCTCCTCTCCCCGCTGCCCCTCCTCTCCCCGCTGCCCCTCCTCTCCCCGCTGCCCCTCCTCTTCCCGCTGCCCCTCCTCTCCCCGCTGCCCCTCTTCCCGCTGCCCCTTCTCTTCCCGCCTCTCCTGGTCTCTGCAGCGTTGCACTACTTCCCAGAGTTCCAGTGGCTGGTGGACTTCACGGTGGCAGCCACAGTGGTGTATCTGATCACAGAGCTGTACTACACTGTGGCCCAGCCCTCAGGAGAGATGAACATCAGTGTGGTGTGGTGCCTGCTGGTCCTTGCCTTTGTCATGTATCCTTCAGTCAATACATCGTTCAATACATCCTTCTCTCTTTCAATCACTCTTTTTTATATCAAATCAATTTGACATTTGTCGAGAGGATGTTGAAGGTCAATTTGATCTCACCTAGTAGCACCGTCAAGCCAAATCCCAAAATGTTGGGTTAAAGACCTAGTAAAAGAGTTTCAGTAGTATCACACACACACACACTGAGAATCATCCCTTCTGTTGCTGGTTAACAGAAAAAAACCTGAGCGAGAGCCTTGATTGTTTCCAGGCTCCATTTCAGTAGTCAGGGAGCATCAGGAGATCATGAGGAGAGTAGGCAGTTAGTGGCCATAAACTGACAGACACGGCTCCAACCACTGCCTGCCACCACCTGTTTCCTCCTACCTGTTACTTTCTTCCACCGACACGTCACTATATCATACGCGTTATCCTTCGCCACAGTCAATCTTTCCCACACTCCCTGTCGGGAACTGGCTGAGTGCGGTCGGAAGGCATGTCATTTCCTGCCTACCTGCTGAGGAAGATTGGATGCCCAATTTTCACAGCCCACCAGACTGATTTGCCTGGGAAAAGAAGAGACTTTGAGGTGGTGGGAGGAGGAGGAGGGGGGAGCACGGCTGGATGGATGATGAAGATGATGATGGGGATGCGATGGTCTGTGTGTTAATGCCACACTTGATTTCAGATTCCCATCTCCAGCAACCCTCTCGGGGTGGTAAAGAGCCAGAGGCTGCAGCCAGGCACCTGCTGTGTTAACCTCAACTTGACGCATCTAAGCCATGGAATGGAATCTTTAAAACGGCTAAGTTTGAATGTATTTAGCAGATAAAAATGTTTTCGTGCAAGTTAGGAAAAACACAGGTTGCAGTGGCTCAGTATTAGAACTCATGATTGTTCCTGAGCTCTGAGTTTCTATAAATGTTGATGACGTTGAATACCCAAACTAATACACATCAAGTAGACGTTGGTTAGCCTAGACTTATCAAGACAATCAGTGATGGTATAACTGGAATGGGCAAAAGCTCTTACAGAAATGCTGCTGCAATATTTGAACCTTACTTTCTGTGGCTGCTTCCCAGATAGTGTTTAGGGGTACGTTAGCAGCAGCCTCACTGACAGCTCTGTCAATGGGGCTGCATTGCTCT
Source organism: Oncorhynchus kisutch (assembly GCF_002021735.2). Lineage (NCBI taxonomy): Eukaryota > Metazoa > Chordata > Actinopteri > Salmoniformes > Salmonidae > Oncorhynchus > Oncorhynchus kisutch. Next base: position 16,093,136 of record NC_034176.2, on the reverse strand, counting down.
TTTGAGAGGCTAGCTCAAAGTTGTCAAGTAACTTTTTTAAATGCAGCCTTTAGTATCCCGTTTGTGACCCCACAGAAAAAGTCCATTGGATTCCCCCATTCAGAATGCACTGAGACATTGGTTTGTGAAATAAAGGCTGAGCTCCCTCTCCGTGGAGAGCCAGGCCAGCTCTAGAGACACGGTCTTTACTTAGCCTACTAGAATCACTACAGCCAGACACAGCAAAAAAATACCATTCTAGGTCTGAGGAAGCCTGGCCAATTGAACCCCAGGGTAATGTATGACAGCTACTGTTGAGGAGGGAGACAGATGCTAGACTGTGTGTGTGGGTGTGTTGCAGGTCACAATGCAGTAGTGCTTCTGATACATCTGGTATATTACACCATTACTCCAGATACATGTGTAGGATGCATAGTCACTTCACCCCTACCTACATATACAAAATACCTCGACTAACCTGTATCCCCGCACACTGACTCGGTTCCAGTACCCCCTGTATATAGCCTCGTTGTTGTTTTATTGTGTTACTTTTTATAATTGTTTGCTTGCTTTTATTTGGTAAAGATTTTCTTAACTATTTCTTGAACTGCACTGTTGGTTAAGGGCTTGTAAGTGAGCATATCACAGTAAGGTTTACACATGTTGTATTCAGCATGTGACAGTTATATTTTTGATCTCTGCACAGCCTTGGTGCTCAGCAGTATGATATTTAATGAGTTGTGTGTTTCTGCTGGTATGTTCCTTAACTCCCGTGCCCCACAGTAAGACTCTGTTCTCCCTGACGGCCTTCTACTTCAAGCTGGAGGAGGGCGGTGAGCGCTCGCTCTGCATCACCTTCGCTTTCTTCTTCTTCGTCAAAGCCATGGCCATCCTCATCGTCACCGAGAACTACCTGGAGTTCGGCCTGGAGACAGGTGAGTGGGCCATGAACCATCTGTCATTAGGGCTAGATAGCACTTCTTCAGTCCTGCGCCTGCAACCTATTCATTAGTGCAAAACTTTGCTTCCATATTAATATAACCCTTAGGACTCACAGGCTGGTCTGGCTGTTGTTCCAGCCCAGTGCTAACACATACAATTCAACTCCCCAAGCTAGGTGTGTTAGTGATGGGATAGAATAGCATGCAAACCCTGTGGTTCCCCAGGACCATAGTTGAATCCATTTTTCTAATATACTGTAATTCTGGTTTTTCTGGTATTTGTAGGACAAATTAAAATATAGAGATGTTTTCATTTCCTCCTAGGTTTTGCAAATTTCTCCGAAAGTGCCACACATTTTTTAGAGAACCAGGGGTTGGAGTCCCAGTAAGTAAGAGCTTATTCTATCAGTATGCATGGTGTCATGAATCTAAATGACCCCTGGACTGTGTGTTTTGACACATGAATGTAAAGTAGACTTTAACCCAGTATGACTGTGTCTCTGTTCTTTTCTGTAGGGGTCCCATATCTAAACTCACCTTTAAGCTGATCCTGGCCCTGCTCTGCTCTCTGATTGGTGCATTTCTCACCTTCCCCGGCCTACGATTGGCCCAAATGCACCTGGATGCCCTCAACCTGACCACAGCTAAAGTCACACAGTGAGTTCCTCTCTTCCTTTCAGTCTTCCTTCCTTCCTCAACCAGACCACAGTTCAACAGCTGCTGTTTTCCCATTCCTCTATGAGTTTGCTGCAGTAGTTGTGTGAGTGTTATGTTGTTTTCAGATCTGTGCAATTAACACATATTGGAGTTGGGAGACATCCTATGAGGACTCATTCACTTTTCTCAAGGACTCTTGGATAGGGCAAGGCTTTTGCTGACAAAAATGTGTGACCTATTTATGTTATTCCTGTCTCCCAGGACCTTGCTTCATATCAACTTCCTGGCCCCTCTTATTATGGTATTATTGTGGGTCAAGCCCATAACCAAGGACTACATCCTGAACCCTACCCTGGGGAAGGAGAGTGTGCCTTTGTAAGTTCACCTCTGGGTTGTTTCGTTTGTCATTTCATGTTTTCCCAGTGCTTTTCAACCACATGTATGGTGATGACACGGCACACCCAAGGTCAAAGAGCCAGGCCTTTCCAATGTTTGTAATATTTGTAATAAGTTGCATCATGTAAAGCAGCTTCCCATCCTCTCTTTCCACCTCTCCCTGTCATCCCACTTCTCTTATTTCCTACCCTCACCTTCTCTCACGCTATTGACTTGGGTTGGCCAATAATTTTTTACACACTGACTCACACACTCTTTCTTTCTCTCTCTCTCACACATTGATTCTCTCTGTCTCTCTTCTCCCCACCAGGATGACTGAGGAGACGTACGATACGTTGCGTTTATGGACCATCCTGCTGCTGTGTGTGCTGCGCCTGGCTATGATGAGGCACCACCTCCAGGCCTACCTCAGCCTGGCCCAGAAGGGCGTGGAGCAGATGAAGAAGGAGGCGGGACGCATCAGCACCGTCGACCTGCAGAAGATGGTGAGTGACATGTTGCAGATCTGAGCAATATGGAGAAGAAAAAAATCCATATCGCAATAAATTGGCCAATGTTCTTCGGAAACAATAAATCAGCGATACATTATACTAAAGTTTTTTGGGGGGAAATTGTTACATTTGGGCAATATGGACAAAAAGTTATATCATGATAAATGTAACTATTTGGCCCAATAACACACAATTTTATGGACAGTTACTCTACATTAGCGGCAGGGATCTAGACAATTTTTTCCCCAGTGCCAAGTCAGACAACTGAGATGGTAGTTTACTTTTTGACTCATAGACTATTTCATCTAACATATCCAGGAAATGTATGATTTGATATTTCAATGTGCAACCTGTCAAAATAGGATCCAGAATGATCAGATTTATTTTTGGCTCTTCAGAGAAATGCGGACATCTTTGTGCATAGGCTATCAATGTTGACCAAATAATGGTTTTAGAATAATCTACAGGAATGTTATGTAGCAAAATTACAGATGTAAGAAAAATGCTTCGGTAACAAGGGAGGCAATGTCTGTCTGTAATTTTCGGTTTATCGTCCCAAGCCTAGCGCCTTGAATCGGACAATAATTTGGCCTTGACAGATGGGCAGAGTATGAGAACTCTAAAACCCCATTGTTTTTCTGGATCTAAAAGGGGCTTAAGTGGTGTGGTAATGGGCGCAGTTAAATTTCTGTAAAAAAAAAAAAGTTTTTTAAATTTTTAAGCCAATTTCCTGCAATTTTATATACAGTACCATTCTAAGGTTTGGGGTCACTTAGAAATGTCCTTGTTTTTTAAAGAAAAGCACATTTTTTTTGTCCATTTAAAATAACATCAAATTGATCTGAAATACATTGTTAATGTTGTAAATGACTATTGTAGCTGGAAACGTCAGTTTTTTTTCTGATCAATTTGATATTTTAATGGACAAAAAAATTGCTTTCATAAACAAGGACATTTCTAATTGACCCCAAATGTTTGAACGGTAGTGTACAGTTGAAGTTGGAGGTTTTCATACACCTTAGCCAAATACATTTAAACTCAGTTTTTCACAATTCCTGACATTTAATCCTAGTAAGTAATTTGGGACAAATGTTTCGGGTAGCCTAAGTTGGGTAAATTTTGGCCCATTCTTCCTGACAGAGCTGGTGTAACTGAGTCACGTTTGTTGGCCTCCTTGCTCGCACACGTTTTTTCAGTTCTGAAATGGACATTGTGGAGAACATTATAGTATCCTATCAGTGCATCTGACAGGTCCACACCTCCCATGCCCTTGTTGTAGTCCTTCACAGCAGCTGGAATGGGGACATTTTTTGTGGTCAATGCCCCGGGACCGTCCTTCACACGCCTGACGACGTGATCTCCACTGAAGGACTTGTGGATACTGGAGCACATGACCACCTCTCTGGTATCCATCTACTTCACAAAGAGTAGGCCATCTTCACGGATCCATCGCGTGGTACCCCCCCTCCCGCTTAGGCATGTCGTTCACCTTTGTCTTTGGAAAGCCCACTCTGTTGGTCCGAATGGTGCCACAAGCCCACACATCCTGCTTCCTCAGCTCAGTAAACAGGGTAGGGCTTGTGTAGAAGTTGTCCACAAACAGTTTGTAGCTGAAAATAGGTCTTGCAGGCCTCAACGATGTTGGGGTAGAGAGGTTTGATTTTGCACAGCCTATCAAACCTTGCTGTGCCTCCTTGTCATTCTCCCCATCAACTTCTGGCTCTCTGATGTGAAGCGCCTGTGAGCGTGTCAGAAACCCTTTACAAGACATGACAGTCATGCGGAAATGTAAATGACCATTGAAAAGTAGCAGAAAAGGTCTGACATGGAAATGGTCTTCCATGCCTCTTTCTTTCCTGCCTGCTTCTTAGCCCCGTACTTATTGGTGTTCGCCACCAGGGAGTCAACAACTGACGAGGTGAAAACAGTTGAAAAAGTTGAAGGGGGCTGTACTTTGCAGTAATGTCTAGTTGAGGTCCTGGCTGCCTTTTGGGTCTAAAAACTGGTGGATTTGGTTCCACATCATCTTCTAACACAGAGTGCCAACGACCCTCTGGCCCTCTGTCTGCAGGTTTCTCTCTTCCCCACCTCCTCTTCTTTGTCACTGACTTCACATCTCTAGATGGCCAGGTAGGTGTGGAGCCGGAGACAGCTGGGGTCCAGCTGGAGGAACCAGCTTCAGAGGGAGATGCACACCTAGACATTGGCGGCTCATAATCAGAATCACTGCCACTGTGAAAGATTTTAACAATCAGTAACAATACTTTCATGTATGAGCCCTGTATCAACACATAAAATAAACAGATATATATAGAGTACAGGGAACATAATCACTATGGTGAAATGCTGTTCCATTCCATGTTTATGAAAAAAATAAAAAATAATCACACACACAGTATAGCCAATGTTTATGATATTTTTATATATTGCAAATAAAATAAGAAAATAAACACCAAAAAATCTCAAATGAATATTTGATCATATTTATTTCAAACAATGACATTAACATTAGAATTTACCACTCCAGCAAGGATTGCAGAAACATGTCTTCCGCCTGGGAGTCAAAACTACCTTTGCTGAAAGATTCATTTTCCTGAAGCAACTCAGTCTCGCTGTCTCTATCTTTTTCCTCTATAATTTGGGTTAAATCTGAATATCTAGACTTTGTTTTAGCTGTTCCTGATTTATTCGCCATAATTTAAATATTTAAACTTGTTGAAAATGCTATTGAATATTTACTGCTATGCGTAACACTCGTGGCTCGGTCGAGTAGGATTTGCAATGGCGAATGAACCTCTTTTACGCCAGAGTTTACGACAAAGGCTGGTCTTCGAACGTATAACCATTACATATTGCCGTTTACCTCAGCTCATTGGCTATCTTCCAAGCTAGATTTCAAGATGATCAGTGGTCATTGGGCCAAAATATAGTCAATCAACGATAGACCGGTCCTACCATTGGTGCGCAATGAGGTCATTGATTGGTGTCTTCAAATCGGTTTGTTTCGGTCAATACGTCCCGGGAAAAGAACCATCATGTATGGTTGTGTTAGTAACAACCAGAGGATTGCAATGAAACCAACCATGACTGGATAAACGTTTGTTTAGTGTGTGTAATTACCACGAACGCTTCGTCCAAAGTTGAATGAGACGGAAATCACGACGCAACCAGGTTACAAATGTTTCATGTTAGGCTATAAAAATGGATGTCATCAAACAAACACTTGGCATTGCCACCAGAGGAAGATTTTCAATGGTAAGCTATTTATTTTATTGTTATTTCTGACTTTCGTGACGCTAATGCTTGGTTGGAAAATGCTAGTAATACGTGTGTGTGTGGGGCGCCGTCCTCAGAAAATCGCATGTTTGCTTTCGCAGTAAACCTTTTTGAAATCTGACACAGCGGCTGGATTAATAAGATGTTCATCTTTTAAATGATGTAAGTTACATGTATTTACAAGAATGTTTACTATAACAAATAGTGTATTTAGAATGTTAGCTCTCTGCAGTTTCACCGAATGTTGGCCTGATGGGACGTTAGCGTCTCACCTACCCTAGAGAGGTTAAGAGGCCCGCCCAAGGATTTCAATGGCACACAAATCGCTGGGTTTGAAGACTGTCTTTACTCTTTTTTTTGTGCTTTCCAGGTGGCCCGTATTTTCTACTACCTATGTGTAATCGCACTGCAGTATGTGGCACCCTTGGTAATGTTGCTGCATACAACCTTGCTGCTAAAAACCTTAGGTGAGTTTGGTATCATCATCAGAAATGATTGTCTGTACAGTATATTGAACGTTTTAACAGCAGTCTTTAGCCCACCACTCTGCTAACGTACCCCCCTACTCTCTGTGTTATAGGTGGACACTCCTGGGGTGTGTACCCTGAGGAAGACTTCCCCTGTCCGCTGGACTCTGACCCTGCCATGGTGGCAGCACCAACTGCAGCTCCAGGGCCGGAGGTGGAGGCCCACCTGTCAGTGGCTCTCGGGGGCCTGCGGACAGTGTTCACACCCCTGCTTTTCCGCGGCCTCCTCTCCTTCTTCACCTGGTGGATCGCTGCCTGCCTCTTCTCCACATCAATATTCGGCCTCTTCTATCATCAGTATCTTATGGCGGCATAGCAGCATTGCCCCAGGGTCAGTGTGGTGTCCCACAAGGCTCTGTTCTAGGCCAGTTCAGAAGTGACTGAGTTGTCATTAGGGGCCCTAATGCTTCCTCCATGGATGACTCTAAACCTTGTTTTTTTACAACCTTATTTTTGAGAGCAGGATTCACAAATCCTTACCATGAGACTAATGTAAATGAGGGTAGTGATAATATACACTGAGTGTACAAAACATTAAGAACACCTTCCTAGGGGCTGTTATGGTGATCGTATTACCGCCACACTGGCGTTCATGACAGCAGTCAAATTCCATGTGACCATTTAGTCACGGTAACTTGGCTTCTTCAAGCTCTGCTGCTGATGGTCATTAGTAGACTACCAAACCTGCTTAATGCCTGGTACTCAGCACACTATTGTCACTCTGACATCAATACAAAGAAATTGAAAATCAAACACTCCATGTGAGCCCATGAGCTCATGTGCAACATTTCTATAGGCTATGCAATTGCGTGAGAAAACAGAGTTTTGATGGCCTCTATTTTTATGTTATATTTCACGTTTATTTAACCAGGTAGGCCAGTTGAGAACAACTTCTCATTTAAAAATGTGAGCAGGCCAAGATGGAGCAAAGCAGTGAGACACAAACAACAGAGTTACACATGGGATAAACAAACATACAGTCAATAGAAAAATCAATATACAGTGTGTGCAAATGTAGTAAGATTAGGGAGGTAAGGCAATAAATAGACCATAGTGGTGAAGTAATTACAATTTAGCATTAACACTGGAGTGATAGATGTGCAGAAGATGAAATGTACAAGTAGAGATACTGGGGTGCAAAGAAGCAAAAAAAAAAATAACCATATGGGGATGAGGTAGTTCGGTGGGCTATTTAGAGATGGGCTGTGTACAGATGCAATGATCGGTAAGCTGCTCTGACAGCTGATGCTTAAAATTAGTGAGGGAGATATATGACTCCAGCTTCAGTTATTTTTGAAATTGATTCCAGTCATTGGCAGCAGAGACCTGGAAGGAAAGGTGGCCAAAGGAGGAGTTGGCTTTGGGGATGACCAGTGAAATATACCTGGTGGAGCATGTGCTACGGGTGGGTGCTGCTGTGGTGACCGGTGAGCTGAGATAAGGTGAGGCTTTACCTAGCAAGACTTTATAGATGACCTGGAACCAGTGGGCTTGGTGACAAATATGAAGCAAGGGCCAGCCAATGAGAGCATACAAGTTGCAGTGGTGGTTAGTATATGGGGCTTTGGTGACAAGACTGATGGCACTGTGATAGACTACATCCAGTTTGATGAGTAGTGTCGGGGGCTATTTTGTAAATTACATCGCCGAAGTCAAGGATCGGTAGGATAGCATGAGGGAAGGATGCTTTGTTGTGAAATAGGATGTCGATTCTAGATGTAATTTTGGATTGGAGATGCTTAATGTGAGTCTGGAGGGTGAGTTTACAGTATAACCAGACACCTAGGTCTTTGTAGTTGTCCACATATTCTAAGTCAGAACTGTCCAGTGTCGTGATGCTAGACAGGTGGGCGGGTGCGGGCAGCAATCGGTTGAAGAGCATGCATTTAGTTTTACTTGCATTTAAGAGCAGTTGGAGGCCACGGAAGGAGTGTTGCATGGAATTGAAGCTCGTCTGGATGTTTGTTAACACAGGGTCCAAAGAAGGGCCAGAAGTATCCAGAATGGTGTCGTCTGCGTAGAGGTGGATCAGAAAACCACCAGCAGCAATAGCGACATCATTGATGTATACAGAGAAAAGAGTCGGCCCGAGAATTGAACCTTGTGGCACCCCCATAGAGACTGCCAGAGGTCCGGACAACAGGCCCTCCGATTTGAAACAGTAATGTATATCTGAGAAGTAGTTGGTGAAGCAGTCATTTGAGAGACCAAGGCTGTGGATTCTCCCGATAAGAATGTGGTGATTGACAGAGTCGAAAGCCTTGGCCAGGTTGATGAAGACTGCTGCACAGTACTGTCTTTTATGGATGGCGGTTATGATATCGTTTAGGACCTTGAGCGGGGCTGAGGTGCACCAGATTGTAGAGCGGATAAGGTACGGTGGGATTCAAAATGGTTGGTGATCTGTTTGTTAACTTGGCTTTCAAAGACTTTAGAAAGGCAGGGTAGAATAGATATAGGCCCTTAACAGTTTGGGTCTAGAGTGTCTCCCCCTTTGAAGAGGGGGATGAACTCGGCAGTTTTCCAATCTTTAGGGATCTCAGACGATATGAAAGAGAGGTTGAACAGGCTAGTAATAGGGGTTGCAACTATTTGTGGTGGATAATTTTAGAAAGAGAGTGTCTAGATTATCTAGCCCAGCTGATTTGTAGGTGTTAGATTTTGCAGCTCTTTCAGAACATCAGCTATCTGGATTTGGGTGAATGAGAAATGGGGGAGGCTTGGGCAAGTTGCTGTGGGGGGTGCAGAGCTGTTGACCCAGGTAGGGGTAGCCAGGTGGAAAGCATGGCCAGCTGTAGAAAAATGCTTATTGAAATTCTTGGTTATTGTAGATTTATCGGTGGTGACAGTGTTTCCGAGCCTCAGTGCAGTGGGCAGCTGGGAGGAGGTGCTCTTTATCTCCATGGACTTTTTGGGGTAAGTGCTACAGGATGCACATTTTTGTTTGAAAAAGCTAGCCTTTGCTTTCCTAACTGCATGTGTATATTGGTTCCTGACTTCCCTGAAAAGTTGCATATCGTGGGGGCAATTCGATGCTAATGCAGTACGCCACAGGATGTTTTTGTGCTGCTCAAAGGCAGTCAAGTCTGGAGTGAACCAGGGGCTTTATCTGTTCTTAGTTCTACATTTATTTTGAATAGGGCATGCTTATTTAAGATGGTGAGGAAGGCACTTTTAAAGAATAACCAGGCATCCTCTACTGACAGAATGAGGTCAATATCCTTCCAGGATACCTGGGCCAGGTCGATTAGAAAGGCCTGCTCGCTGAAGTGTTTTAGGGAGCGTTTGACAGTGATGAGGGGTGGTCGTTTGATCGCGGACCCATTATGGATGCAGGCAGTCAGGTTAGTCAGGATGATATCTATGAAGGTGCCCGTGTTTACGGATTTAGGGTTGTACCTGATAGGTTCCTTGATAATTTGTGTGAGATCGAGGGCATCTAGCTTAGATTGTAGGAGAGCTGGGGTGTTAAGCATATCCCAGTTTAGGTCACCTAACAGTACAAACTCTGAAGCTAAATGGGGGGCAGTTAATTCACATATGGTGTCCAGGGCACAGTTGGGGGCTGAGGGGGGTCAATAACAAAAGTGAGAGACTTATTTCTGGAAAGGTGGATTTTTAAAAGTAGAAACTCGAACTGTTTGGGCACAGACCTGGATAGCATGACAGACCTCTGCAGGCTAACTCCACCCCCTTTGGCAGTTCTATCTTGGTGGAAAATGTTGTAGTTGGGGAAGGACATTTCTGAATTTTTGGTTGCTTTCCTAAGCCAGGATTCAGACACGGCTAGGACATCAGGATTGGAGGACTGTGCTAAAGCAATGAATAAAACACACTTAGGGAGGAGGCGTCTGATAACATGCATGAAACCATGGTTTTTACGGTTACAGAAGTCAACAAATGATAGCGCTTGGGGAATAGGAATGGAACTGAGGGCTACATGGCCTGGGTTAACCTCAACATCACCAGAAGAACAGAGGAGGAGTAGGATAAGGGCATTGCTAAAGGCTATAAGAACTGGTTGTCTAGTGCTTTGGGGACAGAGAATAGAAGGAGCAGATTTCCGGGCATGGTAGAATAGATTCAGGGCATAATGTATAGACTATGGTAGGATGTGAGTACAGTGGTGTTAAACCTAGGCGTTGAGTGATGATGAGAGGTTTCGTCTCCGGAGGCACCAGTTAAGCCAGGTGAGGTCGCCGCATGTGTGTGGGGTGGAACAAAAGAGCTAAGGCATTTTGAGTGGGACTGAGGGCTCTACAGTGATATAAAAACTAGCCAAGCCAGCAGTAGACAAGGCATATTGACATTAGAGAGAGACATAAAGCAAACACAGGTGTTGATCAGAAGAGCTAAGACAACAACGGGTAAATGGCGATGAATGGGCAGAGTGGGTCAGTTAGGTACATACAGGACCTGAGTTTGAGGCTGGGGCCGACAGGTTAACAAAATGAGGTACCGTGTTATTGAAACAGTCCAGGAGTCATCAGCTATGTACAGTGAGGGAAAAAAGTATGATCCCCTGCTGATTTTGTACGTTTGCCCCCTGACAAAGAAATGACCAGTCTATAATTTTAATGGTTGGTTTATTTGAACAGTGAGAGACAGAATAACAACAACAAAATCCAGAAAAACGCATGTCAAAAATGTTATAAATTGATTTGCATTTTAATGAGGGAAGTATTTGACCCCTCTGCAAAACATGACTTAGTACTTGCTGGCAAAACCCTTGTTGGCAATCACAGAGGTCAGACGTTTCTTGTAGTTGGCCACCAGGTTTGCACACAACTCAGAAGGGATTTTGTCCCACTCCTCTTTGCAGATCTTCTCCAAGTCATTAAGGTTTCGAGGCTGACGTTTGGCAACTCAAACCTTCAGCTCCCTCCACAGATTTTCTATGGAATTAAGGTCTGGAGACTGGCTAGGCCACTCCAGGACCTTATTGTGCTTCTTCTTGAGCCACTCCTTTGTTGCCTTGGCCGTGTGTTTTGGGTCATATTCATGCTGGAATACCCATCCATGACCCATTTTTAATGCCCTGGCTGAGGGAAGGAGGTTCTCACCCAAGGTTTGATGGTACATGGCCCCGTTCATTGTCCCTTTGATTCGGTGAAGTTGTCCTGTCTCCTTAGCAGAAAAACACCCCCAAAGCATAATGTTTCCACCTCCATGTTTGACGGTGGGGATGGTGTTCTTGGGGCCATAGGCAGCATCCCTCCTCCTCCAAACACGGCGTGTTGAGTTGATGCCGAAAGAGCTCCAATTTGGTCTCATCTGACCACAACACTTTCACCCAGTTGTCCTCTGAATCATTCAGATGTTCATTTGCAGACTTCAGACGGGTATGTATATGTGCTTTCTTGAGCAGAGACCTTGCGGGGGCTGCAGGATTTCAGTCCTTCACGGCGCAGTGTGTTACCAATTGTTTTCTTGGTGACTATGGTCCCAGCTGGCTTGAGATCATTGACAAGATCCTCCCGTGTAGTTCTGGGCTGATTCCTCACCGTTCTCATGATCATTGCAACTCCACGAGGTGAGATCTTGCATGGAGCCCCAGGCTGAGGGAGTTGACAGTTCTTTTATATTTCTTCCATTTGCGAATAATCGCACCAAGTGTTGTCACCTTCTCACCAAGCTGCTTGGCGATGGTTTTATAGCCCATTCCAGCCTTGTGTAGGTCTACAATCTTGTCCCTGACATCCTTGGAGAGCTCTTTGGTCTTGGCCATGGTGGAGAGTTTGGAATCTGATTGATGGATTGCTTCTGTGTCTTTTATACAGGTAACAAGCTGAGATTAGAAGCACTCCCTTTAAGCGTGTGCTCCTAATCTCAGCTCGTTACCTGTATAAAAGACACCTGGAAGCCAGAAATCTTTCTGATTGAGAGGGGGTCAATCACTTATTTCCCTCATTAAAATGCAAATCAATTTATACAATTTATGACATGCGTTTTTCTGGATTTTTTTGTTGTTATTCTGTCTCACTGTTCAAATAAACCTACCATTAAAATGTGTGTTTTCCCTACTGCGGTGCGCACATTGCTCAGCTTATAATATAAAGAAAAAGCCTAATTTATCAACATTTTAAGTTAAACGTGCTGATCAGCCTCATTGCTTTTAAAATGAATTTTGATGTGAGTGGTTGTATTCATTTGGGATCTATCGCATCTCATAACTGTCTCAGACTATGTTTAGAATATTTATTTATTGCACAGAAGGGCAAGTTGACCAATAGAATAGGTAAACTTTTGTGGTACGGTGGATAGCAGATTGACATAGGCTAGTGTTTTTGCCCTTCGTTCGGCCTACTCATCTTGTTGGCTGACGAAATGTAAATGTGGACAGTTCTTCTAACATCTTCAGTATGCGCTTCGGAATTCGATAAGAGGGACGAGCGCAGTTGCGGGTGTCTGTCTTCACTTGTAGCCTACTTAGCTGAGATGCCTGTAAGAAGGACACGATCACATGACGGGCATTGGTTAAAAATAATTGAGATATCTGAGAGAGCCATGTGAGTGAGAGGTGCTTTGGAGCAAGGCGATTGGCAGCCGGGAGAAGGGAATTATAATGATTATGTTCAGCCCAAGGGCATAATGTCCACTTTGGCTGCAAAAGGCATGGGTTTTTTAGGGGGTGTTACTGATGAAGTGTGTGCAGCCTGCACAAGAAAGCAGAGGTCATGCCTTTAATGCATTTTTTTTCAAATCCTCATTCGCATCTTACAGGCTTAGAATGTATTAAAAATCTAAACATATAGCCCAACCTTTATCACAACTAAGGTTGCAGAAATAACTCTAAATGAAGCATATAGGAGAACTTGTTTCTTTGGTAACCTAACACAGAATAGCCATGTGTGCGCTCTCCCACAGAAATCGTTTGAAAAAAGACCTTTGTGTTTTATTCAGCTACAGTGGGGCAAAAAAGTATTTAGTCAGCCACCAATTGTGCATGCCCCCTCACTTAAAAAATGAGAGAGGCCTGTAATTTTCATCATAGGTTCACTTCAACTATGACAGACAAAATGAGGGGAAAGAAATCCAGAAAATCACATTGTAGGATTTTTATGGTGGAAAATAAGTATTTGGTCACCTACAAACAAGCAAGATTTCTGGCTCTCACATACCTGTAACTTCTTCGTTAAGAGGCTCCTCTGTCCTCCACTCGTTACCTGTATTAATGGCACCTGTTTGAACTTGTTATCAGTATAAAAGACACCTGTCCACAACCTCAAACAGTCACACTCCAAACTCCGCTATGGCCAAGACCAAAGAGCTGTCAAAGGACACCAGAAACAAAATTGTAGACCTGCACCAGGCTGGGAAGACTGAATCTGCAAAAGGTAAGCAGCTTGGTTTGAAGAAATCAACTGTGGGAGAAATTATTAGGAAATGGAAGACATACAAGACCACTGATAATCTGCCTCGATCTGGGGCTCCACGCAAGATCTCACCCTGTGGGGTCAAAATGATCACAAGAACGGTGAGCAAAAATCCCAGAACCACACGGGGGGACCTAGTCAATGACCTGCAGAGAGCTGGGACCAAAAGCGTTTGACCTCTGTCATTGCCAACAAAGGGTATATAACAAAGTATTGAGAAACTTTTGTTATTGACCAAATACTTATTTTGGGGGGGTGGACCATTCTTGATACAGACAGAAAACTGTTGCGCATTAAAAACCCAGCAGTGTTGTAGTTCTTGACACACTCAAACCAGTGCGCCTGGCACCTACTACCATACCCCTTTCAAAGGCACTTAAATATTTGTCTTGCCCATTCACCCTCTGAATGGCACACATACACCATCCATGTCTGAAAACGTAGAATTCCTTTAACCTGTTGTCCCTCCTTCATCTACACGGAATTTGAAGTGGATTGAACAAGTGTCATCAATAAGGGATCATTCAGTAGCTTTCACCTGGATTTCCTTGGTCAGTCTGTCATGGAAAGAGCAGGTGTTCATCATATTTTGTACACTCAATGTGAGTACAGTCTTAAACAGAGCAGCAGAAACGACCTTGTCTCTGCATACTGTGGTGGGGGCTTGGGACCTGTGGATGGTGTGATGGGACATGAGAGCTAAACCACTGCTCGCAAGTCACGGTTTGAGAAGGGACAGCTGGAAGCGATGCTATTCCCGCTGGAAGAGGAGGAGGGGAACCTGGGACATTCCTTGCTGAGATCCCATCACTTGAAACTGTGCAATGTGTTCTTATGGTTTGTGGTGTATATATTACCTGACCCTGGTACAAACTGTGCCATACTGAAAGAGCTGAGAGAAACTTGTGCCCCTTCTGACAAGCTGTGACAGCAGTCAGGTAGGGCAGCACACAGGGCATGTTCAATGGAATAACATCTGATGTTTAATTTAATCTTTTAGTTTGACAGGGAAATCACACCAATGTCTCTTTTACAGGTGAGCCCTGTAGATTAATACTCGTGTGTGTGTGTGCAGACTAAAGTAAACAGAAATTGTATTGTAGATCTGTAATGATGCAATGGGATGAGTGAGATAACGAGCGGTATTAGTTCCGGTACTTTGGACAAATCGCGATTTCCCAGGTGTTTCGGAAGGAGAGGGGACATTTGACCCATAGACATGCCGTAACCTGCAGAGAGAGAGAAGGTGGAGGTCTTCGTTCCGGGTCTGATCCTTTTTCGCTATCTTCTCTTAACGTGTGGAACCAGAACTTAAATGAGCATTTTACCAATTACACAAGACTTTAGTTCTGGGTTAACTAAGATTGGCATGTGTGTATGTGTTATGTGTGTGTATCTATGTGAATGTGAGTAAGATCCCTGCTGTCATGTTGGCATACATTATGCCCGTGGGCAGCAGATAGCCTAGCGGTTAAAAACTAAAAGGGCATTTTGATCCAGAGGAGAAGAGTTAAGTCAACTGCCACTTATAAGCCACAGACTCTTTTCCTCCACCCTCGACCCTCTACTCTCCTCGGCCATCTTGCACTCTCCTCCACCCTCCTCAACTCTCTTCTCCCCTCCTCCACCCATTGTAGAGCCAGTAGAGAAACTATGATTTTCTGTGAATTTATGAATATTTTTTTTGAAAGAGATGCCAAGTTAGATTGACCCTTCCAGTGGGCTTTGGATTTGATGTCTGCTAGTTTTGATGTCTGTTTGATGTCTGCTAGCAACCCTGCGGCCTTCTGTCTTCAGAGTCCTAATGAGGAATCAATAGACCACAAGTGTGTACTCATATGCTTGTGCATATCTTTTATGTGCAGCAAGACATTCACAGGCTTACTGACATGCATGCGCACACACAGTCATGTGCTTGAACACAGGGATGATTGTCCAGCCCGTTCAGGAATAAAAGACAGTTGTGTCTGGAGAGAGGGGTATACTACAAAGCAGGGTCAATGAGTTAGTCTGCTAACTGATAAACAACCAGAAATAACAATCCATTTTCTGGATCATTAAGAACGCTATACGTAGATATGTACGTTTGGTCAGTCAGACTATGCCCATTTCAAGCATATCTTTCTAAAAACGTATTTCAGAATATTTAGGCAAGTAAGCTAGCTAACTCTTTGATCTTATATTTTTATTTAACATTTAATTAGGCAAGTCAGATAAGAACAAATTCTTATTTACAATGACTGCCTACGCCGGCCAAACCCCGACGACGCTGGGCCAATTGTGCGACGCCCTATGGGACTCCCATTACGGCTGGTTATGATACAGCCCGGATTCGAACCAGGGTGTCTGTAGTGACGCCTCTAGCACTGAGATGCAGTGCCTTAGACTGCTGCACCACTCGGGAGCCCCCTTGATCTTTGCAGTATACCCATCAGAGTTCAGAGAGAGCTTTGTTTTGGTCAATGGTTATCGTAACACTAACTCCGTATTGATATGTAGATTCAGCGATGTGACGTAGATGCAGAAAGTAAACCGCATAGTTGGTCAATTTCCACAACAACTAAGAGCGTTGAAGCGCGAAGCTCAACTTCTCCGCTGTTTTGGTGCCCTGGCTACCAAGCTGTGAACAGCGTGAAGCGAACCCGTGCACAAGCACAGATACTGTGTGAGAGTGAAGTCTTGCATCTCGCTCGTCTCAATATCTGCTGTGCTGCTCGTGGGAACGTCATTTCACTGAGTCAACATGTTCACACAGCATTATATCGGATGACAAAATCATTGTTTTGTTTCCTGTGAAGGCTTTCTGTCAGTCTTACCTTAACTTGTTCCTCTCTTGAAAGGTGGGGAGTGTGCACACTGAATGTATAAATCCTGCCTAATTTCAGCTTGTTCTTATGATGAAAGTGTTTGGCGTCCATGATTTAAATTGTTACCTTCAACGGTTAACGGCTGCACATGGCTCTTATTACCAGCCCTATGCCTCGTGACTAGTTCAACAGAAGATTTATTGAACCTCTACGAACACCACGTTTTATGTTAAATCATTTTTAAAAAAAATGTATTGTATACTGAACAAAAATATAAATGCAACATGTGAAGTGTTGATCCCATGTTTCATGAGCTGAAATTAAAAAAATCCCAGAAATGTTCCATATGCACACATTTGTTTACATCCATGTTAGTGAGCATTTCTCCTTTGCCAAGATAATCCATCCACCAGACAGGTCTGCCATAACATTAGCTGATTAAACAGCATGATCATTACACAGGTGCACCTTGTGCTGGGGATAATAAAAGGCCACTCTAAAATGTGCAGTTTTGTCACAAAACAATTCCACAGATGTCTCAAGTTTTGAGGGAGCGTGCAATTGGCATGTAGACTGCAGGAATGTCCCCCAGAGCTGTTGCCAGAGAATTTAAAGTCATTTTCTCTACCATAAACTGCCTCCAATGACGTTTTAGAGAATTTGGCAGTACGTCCAACCGGCCTCACAACCGCAGACCACTTTTAACCACACCAGCCCAGGACCTCCACATCCGGCATTTTCACCTGTGGGATCGTCTTGAGGCCAGCCACCCAGACAGCTGATGAAACGGAGGAGTATTCCTGTCTGTAATAAATCCCTTTTGTGGGGAAAAGCTGTCTCCCCAGTGGGTGGCCCTATGCCCACCAATGGCTGGGCCTAATTCATTTATTTCAATTGACTGATTTCCTCATATGAACTGTAACTCTGTAAACTCACTGAAATTGTTGCATGTTGTGTTTATATTTCTGTTCAGTATATACAGTATTTGAGGGCCCGTATCTAATCATTTCTAATCTTAACACCAACCAATGTGTTATTGGACTGTACAATGTTTCAGTTCAGAAATGTGTTCAAGACAAATCAATTGAAAATGGTATCTTTAATTTGTTCCCTGACATGTCAATCGAGGAGAAGCTGAGATACGTTTACAATGCATTGGCCAAAAAGGCATCGTTTGTCTCGTCTGTCACCATTTGCAATTCTTTTTCTTCTTTTTTTGTATTTCTTTATTTGGGTTCAACAGTATTTCTACATTTCCATGTGTTTATTATTTCTGGTTTAGTTTGTCTTTAAATTAAAATAGATATATATATTTTTAGAATTTGTTTTCAATCTCAAGAATTTCCAATTACTGACTTACTGGTTGCTAATTGGCCAAGTTGAAGCACAGCACAAGGAAAAGCAAATGTTTTATGTCTGAGGGTTCCTATCCCAGTGGCCAGGCTAGGCCAGCAGTGGCATGATTGAGTAACCATTACACTTAAACTGCATGAGAGGTTACATTCAAGATTATATTATCTAAAACATTTGTATTTTTTAACCGGTTTGTTCTGAAATATTATCGAGGACCTTTAGACCGCTGATCACTTGAACTCTATGCGCCAGAGTCATGGACACTGCAGGAAGGACCCACTGCAGGGATGACCCACTGTAGGAGGGACCCACTGCAGGGATGACCCGCTGCAGGAATGACCCACTGTAGGATGGAATGAAGAGTGCCACTAGAGGCATGGCATACATGTATGTACCTCTTCTTGAAAGCTGTTGCCAGTTTCTGACTCAATAATGCAGCAATTTTCCAATGGACAAGTGTTAATATAGTGAGTCATCATTGGTTGTAGATGAGGTGAGTTTCCCACTTACTGTGTAAAGTGCTTTCAGTACCTCGGTAGAAAGGCTCTATATAAATCCAATCCATTATCAGCATTATTATTATGATGGCATCTGTTGTAGTATTTGACTTCAGGCAGCTGTTGGATGATGATTAGAAAGAGTTAGGCCACGTGACAATAGTGTCCAGACTCATATTAATCCATATGTTACCAGTGAAAAACATTAGCTTCAATTTGAATTATTTCCTAGTGTTTCAGTATTGTCTGATACGTGTGTTCAGTACAAAACAAATGGACAAAAGTGATGCCTTGCCAAAGACTCCCTGTGTAAAGGGCTGAGTTACCCTGCTCAGATGTTGCATGGGTTAAAGGAAAACTCCACTCAAAAACTATCATTTGGTCTTTTTTTTCCTTAGTCTACTGTTGATACAGTCCCAAAGTGTTTTGCATGTCAGCAGCTTTTAAGAAGCCAAGTGTCACTTCATCATGAAGTTTCAAGTGACAACTTTGCTTCTTGAAAGTCCAATATCTTGAAAACTTTACTGCTGACATGCAAAACACTTAGTCCACTGTTGATATAGTCCCAAAGGAAAAAAATACAGATGAGTGGATTTTTCCTTGAAGTGCCATGTCATCGACTGTGGAGTCTAGCACCAGATTTCTATCTGACATGGTTAGCTGATACGTTAAATACCAATCCAGGAATTGTAAGATTGGCATGCATCAACAACACCTGAGCAGGGGAACACAACCATGTGTCCTTATATTGTCCCTCTCTCTGTGTCGACACCTCTCTGTGCTCTCTTCTCAAAATCATAACAGGAGAACCATTCTTTCCTGTTTGAATGTGGTTTTGACAACAGTGAGTTTATACTGTTTGGCACACTGTGTGTGTGTATAGTGAAATTATTCCCAATGATTTAACAGTTCTCTGTAGACTATAACAGGCAAGTAATTACTTATTTTTACTGAGTGGAAAAACTTACTGATTTTATACATTGTCTGAATTGAAATTGAAATTCAAGACTCAAATTGTCTGAATTTGAGTCTTGAATTTAAATAGTGGCATTTGTTTTGTAATTTTCTTTGTCATGCCTTATTATGACCTATGTTTAACTTATTTGGTTTAATGTGGAGAAAAGTTAGACTCACTCTCTGATATGGTAAGCAGGAATCTGATGACAGTCAGTCAGTCAGTCATACTGATGCATGCCAGATCTTACAACACCTGGATAGGTATTTTACGTATCAGCTAACCACATCGTGTATAGGCATATCTGGTCCCCGACCGCACAGTTGATGATGTGGCACGCAATCATTGGTTGATGCATGTAACGTCTGAGCAGGGGAACACGACCCATGTGTTGAAAAGCCCACAATGTTATTTACAATCCAAAATGGCTGCTGTGCATCACCCAGGTGGATGCTACATATTGTCAGTGGATGGGATGAATTAACCCCATGCAATTATGAGTGTTTTAAAGACCTCAGTGAAAAGTGCTGCTTGAATGTAATACATAGCATTGCTGTTTGTTTACATTATGACACTACACCACTGCTTTTATTTATTTCAGGAGTTACAGTAGCATGTGTAAACTGGCTACAGGCAACAGCATTTTACAGTTCCAAAGTTAAACAGAAACAAATAAAGAAATTAACTTTAGGAACTGGCCTTTTCATTCCTGATGTCTTCCTCACATTTGGCTCTGTCCTGGTTGTGCTCCTAACAGGGTGTGGCTTAGCATCAGCCTGTCAACTAGACTGATAATGAAAATGCTCTGATAAAGCCCCTCACTGTAAATTACTTGTGTTCATTTTGGCTTTCCAAGGCCTCCATCTAGTCACTTTTGAGGACACATTTTCGGCTTCATTGTAAACCAGAGTCTCAAGATCGCGTTCAATATTGTTTTGTCATCATATATTTTTATTTAGCCTCGAGTGACACTTTAGACTAAATGGAAGTCCTTGTACCAACTGAAATTAATTTAGCCATTCTCTATTGATTTGCTTTGCCTGTCCTCTGATGTCCTTGTATGTTCGAGTGAGGTGATGAGTTGTACGACAGGGGAGTCATACTCAAACTCAGGCATTATGAGGCATTCCTTGAATAGTACAGCGCTATAATAAATGCTGAGTGTCATTGTCCATACTCCATATGAACAGGGGAAACTGGGCCAATACATTCATTTCAAAGGCAGCTGGATCAATGAGACAGATCCCAAAACCAACCTCTGGTGAGGCTCTTTTCTTTCCCTTGAAAGGGGCCCATTCAGATCAGTCTGTTCACCACAGAGGGCCACAGAGCACCCCTTTGGGGGGTTGGCGTACCCCTCCAGACCCCCATCTCACATTAAGAATGATGGAATCTTCTGGAGAGGTGTCCCTTTAATCACTAGGTCTCTGAGGGAGAATAGGAATTCAACCATTGTGTTATTGGAACTGGGAGAAGTAGCAATAAAGAGGAGCTACTCCCTGAATGACCTGACCTTGTAGAATGAATGGCTCAAAAGAGGACACTTCTTCACTGTTTTTATACATGTAGATCGTTTTTGCAATTCTACTTCAGATTTGAAAAAAGGAAAAACGTGGCCTGCTTTGGTATTATTTTCTCAAGTATGCGGTGCCGTGTATTCATGGATGCCAAGAGAAGCCAGGCTTCCCCCAAAAATGGACCAATAAAACATTTGAAAAACATACTTTTTTTTTATTTCGTCTCTCTGAGTTTCAACATTTTCCTTAAATTCACAAGAGGATAAATGTATCTCACAGGAGAAAGCATCCGAGCGAGTGAAACAGCGCCCCTCTGTCTCTCTACGTGTAGGCCATCTATCTGATGCTGTCTGGTCCAAATGAGTATGACATTGTTGCCGCCCATAGCATTGAAGGCAAGGGAAGCCAGCAAAATTTGGCCTTCCTTGACAAAAAATTTTATTAGCCAATCCGTGTTGAGCTATACTTTGCAGGCTCAACTGTGAATGGTCCTGGCGTACCAAAAACAAGTGTCAAGGGAAGCCAGCTTGGATTTGGAGTCACTCCTATCAAATCCCATTGAGAGCATATAGTCGTTGACAGAAAAACTTGAACTGTTACATCTTGGAATTGTTGTTGTCTTCAGGTGGCTAGCTAGCCAGCTAGCTAAAAGTGTCCCTTTCCTAAATCTGCCATAGATGGACTTGTGGTTTTACTTAATTCTCTGTACTGGCCAATGATTGTAATGGCAATTCTAATCCAACCATTAATTCATACATTGTTGTACCCCTGGCCTGAGAGGATGGAAGTTCAATATGTAGCTAGATGTAAAAGTCTAATGTTAACTAGCTAACCTGGCCCATGAATGGAAGTTAGGATAGCGAGCAAGCATTTTTAGCAAGGTAGCCTATGACAACAAAAACTTAAAGCGTGTACTGTATGACAGAGTCATAGACCGATTCGTCAACATGAAAGAGGGGAGGATGGCACTGGCATTTCACTACAAGTAGTGTGAGCCAACACGTTTTTCTACTTGCACGAATGTGCACACACACAGAAATCAGAACCATGGACAGCCACATCATATTTAGCTTATGTTGATTGGACTAAATTGTTTTTGGTATCTTTTAGTTTTGACTGTATTAGACTAAGCAGAGGTGATTTGGTGATGTTGAAATGGTGCTGGAATAGCGGAGGCAGCTTCTGTTTTCTTGGCGACTTCTAAATCAATCATGTTTAGTGATCTGAAAATGTTGGAAACATTAACTTGCTTTAACCATACTGTAGGTCATGCAACTGTACATGCAATATGCTTTGTGGAACTCACTGGACAGAGGTTGCTATCGGGTTGGTGATAAAAACAACGTTGTGGTTGAATTTATTCTGCCACTGTGTCTTCTTATTGTCTCTGCCTCCGGCCTATATGTCACAGTGGCAAGGCATATGAACTAACAGGTTATCGAGCAAACAAGGCAATTATCACAACACATATGTTGTAATATGGATTTGGGGGGGGGGGGGGGGGGGGCTTTGCTTCCCAAGTGATTTTACTCACATACTGCAAGTATGTGGTACATTTTCACAACTCTTAGTACAAAACTACAAACTCGTCACACTTGTAATGCCTTTCATTCAAAACCTGTCACTGTGCATTCATTGTCATGTGTTTTACCACACAACCATTTATTCCAAATCTAAGTTTGTGAAATGTAATGAGAACATTGGTTTAATCACCAAAGCACAACATACATGTTTTCAATTTAGTCATTTTAACTACCAGTCAAGCCAATAGTAAACAATGCAAGATGCGTGTTTCAAATCTCCTTTAGAAGTGCGAAAAGTAATATGCTACAGTACTGTAAATTACAGTAGATTAGGCAGAAAAATGGGACATTACCCAACAAAATATACAGAAAATCTATAACTTCCATAACATATATCCAATGTGTAATGAAAGCTGTGATTAATGAAGACATCCTCCACAATCATTAATGCCAAATATATACAGTACCAGTCAAAAGTTTGGACACACCTACTCATTCAAGGGTTTATCTTTAGTTTGACTATTTTCCACACTGTACAATAATAGACATCAAAACTATGAAATAACACATATGGACTCATCTAGTAACCAAAAAAGTGGTTACTTTTTACATCTGAGATTCTTCAAAGTAGCCAACATTTGTCTTGATGACAGCTATGCACACTCTTGGCATTTTCTCAACCAGCTTCATGAGGAATGCTTTTCCAACAGTCTTGAAGGAGTTCCCACATATGCTGAGCACTTGCTGGCTGCCTTCCCGTCACTCTCTGGTCCAACTCATCTCATACCATCTCAATTGGGTTGAGGTCAGGTGATTGTGGAGGCCAGGTCATCTGATGCAGTACTCCATCACTCTCCTTGGTCAAATAGCCCTTACACAGCCTGGAGGTCATTTTAGGTCATAAGCACAAACCAGATGGGATGGTGTATCGCTGCAGAATGCTGTGGTATCCATGCTGGTTAAGTGTGCCTTGAAATCTAAATAAATCACATTCAGTGTCACCAGCAAAGCACCCCCACACCATCACATCTCTTCCATGCTTCACAGTGGGAACATACATGCGGAGATAATCCGTTCACCTACTCTGCATCTCACAGCAGTTGGAACCAAAAATCTCAAATTTGGACTCATCAGACCAAAGGACAGATTTCCACTGGTCTAATGTCCATTGCTCGTGTTTCTTGGCCCAAGCAAGTCTCTCATTATTATTGGTGCCCTATAGTAGTGGTTTCTTTTCAGCAATTCGACCATGAAGGCCTGATTCACGCAGTCTCCTATGAAAAGTTGATGTTGAGATGTGTCTGTTACTTGAACTCTGTGAAGCATTTATTTGGGCTGCAATCTGAGTTGCAGTTAACTCTAATGAACTTACCATCTGCAGCAGAGGTAACTCTGGGTCTTCTTTTCCTGTGGCGGCTCATGAGAGCCAGTTTCATCATAGCACTTGATGGTTTTTGCGACTGCACTTAAAGAAATGCTAAAATTTCTTGCATTTTTCTGTATTGAATGAGCTTCATGTCTTAAAGTAATGATGGACTCTCGTTTCTCTTTGCTTATTTGAGCTGTTCTTGCTATAATATGGTCTTGGTCTTTTACCAAATAGGGCCATCTTCTGTATACCACCCCTACCATGTCACAGCACAACTGATTGGCTCAAACACATTAAGAAGGAAAGAAATTCCACAGATGAACTTTTAAGAAGGCATACCTGTTAATTGAAATATATACCAGGTAACTACCTCATGAAGCTGGTTGAGAGAATGCCAAGAGTGTGCAAAACTGTCATCAAGGCAAAGGGTGACTATTTGAATAATCTCAAATATAAATATATTTTGATTTGTTTATCACTTTTTGGGTTACTACATGTGTTATTTCATAGTGTTGATGTCTTCACTATTATTCTACAATGTAGAAAATATTAAAAATAATGAAAAAACATTGAATGAGTAGATGTTCTAAAACTTTTGACTGGTAGTGTACTTTTGAGAGAAAAAAACAGTAAATCGTATGCACCATTCCAAAAGCTGTAGTCCAGTAATAGCTTTTTTCCTCAAACATGAAATCTATTTTCAAAATCTTTATCAGTTGAACAAGGGTAAACTGTAAAACAAAAACAAAAAATTACATCAATTTTTTTCAACTAAATATAATTACTTAACTGGTTCCACAGCCTTATTTTTGTGTTACTCAACTTTTCGATCAAAGTGCTACCTGAAGTTTACATTTTTTGTTGGTCACAAAACTTAGCTCCAACACGAGAAAACGTTGTCAAAAATTAAATCAGCGTAAAATGATGTGTTTGCTCAATTTGACAGCAAAACAAGTATATGGAACTAGTTATACGCACACACAGTGCTTTTATCATATTATGTTTTCAACCTTTAGACACACTAACATACCTGATGATATTGGGCATGTTCATTTATACAATTATTAGTATTCAACATGTCTGCACCTGGGATTTGAACGCACAACCTCACAGTTCACAGCATTCCAACGTTCCTGCTATGCCAACCTTCCTGCTATGCCAACCTTCCTGCTATGCCAACCTTCCTGCTATGCCAACCTTCCTGCTAGGCCAACCTTCCTGCTATGCCAACCTTCCTGCTATGCCAACCTTCCTGCTATACCAACCTTCCTGCTATGCCAACCTTCCTGCTATGCCAACCTTCCTGCTATGCCAACCTTCCTGCTATGCCAACCTTCCTGCTATACCAATGTTCCTGCTATGCCAACCTTCCTGCTATACCAACCTTCCTGCTATGCCAACCTTCCTGCTATGCCAACCTTCCTGCTATGCCAACCTTCCTGCTATGCCAAACTTCCTGCTATGCCAACCTTCCTGCTATGCCAACCTTCCTCCTATGCCAACCTTCCTGCTATGCCAACCTTCCTGCTATGCCAACCTTCCTGCTATGCCACCATTTGCCGTTCCTTCATCATCACTGTCAGAACATGTCAGAGGTTTTTACTTGGTTTATGAACATCTCCAGTCAAGACCCCCCCCCCCCCCTCCCTGAAATAGAAAGACTTGTTATGCTATTTTCAGTCATGTTACAATGCTTGTCGGGTGTTAACATTACAGTTCCATTGTGGCTGAATATTGAGACATTTCATTGATTATGACAACGGAGACATTTAATCATTTTATTGTTATGAATGAACAAGAAAACAAAGTTTTAGTTAGTGGCAGTGTTTCTCTACCAAATGTTCATGATATCATTGGTCGACATAAATGTACCGCACCATCTCATCTTACCTAAGTTCTGTACAGCAAAGGGACCCACATTGTATTTGTACAAACTTTAATATTTTAGTCAATCACATTTTAATAAATATAGACAAAATATTTTGGCCAGAATATTTACAGTGCTTCAGAAAAGATTCCTAAAAAATATTGTATGATTAAATATGGAAATATGAATACTACAGTCAGCAGCTATGGCAACATCAGTACTTACAACAAGTCATGATAAACATTTTTTTTTAAACTTAGGCAAGTCAGTTTTAAGAACAAATTCTTATTTACAATGACGGCCTACACCGGCCAAACCCAGACGACACTGGGCCAATTGTGCACTGCTCTATGGGCCTCCCAATCACAGCCAGTTGTGATACAGCCTGGACTCAAACCAGGGTGTCTGTAGTGACACCTCTAACACAGAGATGCAGTGCCTTAGACCGCTGCACCCCTAGGGAGCCCAAACATGATCTTGAACAGTGCTCATAGTAACATCTATTCATGGACAAATTGGGGTGTGCTTGCTCCTCATAGCCATATGAAATGTCTTGCTGCCCTCCTCGTAATCACCAGTACTCTTACATTCATTCACATTGAGATGAACATGGCTCCTCTGGGGTCTCTACGGTGCATTCTAGCGTGGCCTTTAATTAGAAGCTTTCTGATAGTCTGAGCTCTGTGTGTGTGTGTGTGTGTGTGTGTGTGTGTGTGTGTGTGTGTGTGTGTGTGTGTGTGTGTGTGTGTGTGTGTGTGTGTGTGTGTGTGTGTGTGTGTGTGTGCGTGCGTGCGTGTGCGCCCGTGTGTGTGTGTAATCAGTCAAGTAATATAATGATCATTCATAGTAGTATATAAAACAGAACTACAGTAAATGTGATTTTAAAATGAAAACACAATAGCTGTTAGATTTGGTAGTTGACCCTTCTGTAGGACATATTCTAAAAATAATTGAAGTACAGAAGGACAAAAATAGGGCTTTCATGAGACTTCTACACTGAAAAGGAACAAGTCGGGAAATGTATTAGAATTGTTACAACATGTCGGAAAACACCATCAAAGTAAATGCCAATCAACTGATCATTTTAAATAGATGTTTTTTTTTTTATATATACATTTAGATTTGAACACTTCTAGGGATCGGCTCACTGAGGTGAATAAACAGGGTTGACTTCCCCCTAGTGGTCTTTGGGCAGAACTGCACTGTAACCCTGAAAATCAGCAGCAGAATCCTCAACCTTCAGAATGTCCAATGAGAAAGCATCTTATTAAAGTGTTCATATCCAATGGAACCAGGGGAAGAATGCAAGTAAATCTTTTTTTCAGCCTGAGAATAAGATCAAGGTTTCTCCTTGGCAATGGTAGGGCACTTCTATTTCTTTCAAGATCCAATCATGATAATAACAAGAATGTTTTGAATACCCTGAAATGCAGCTATTTAAGGATGGGCAATGAGGGTGTATTTGTCATGAGATATTAGTGTCCCACATGGAACAGCAGGATGATTGACAGATTGTTATTGTGATCACGGAAATAGTGGTGTTGTCCTCATCCATAAGCCTATTGTGTGCTATCATTACATTGCATCGAAGAGAGTGGGGGAAAAAAAGTCTACCCAATGAGTAATCTGTCCTAATTCAATTAAATATTGGTCTGTGGATTGCATTTTGGTTGGATAGGATTTAGACTGTCATAGATTGATATAGTGTGTAACACCAATACTTGAACATCCAGAACCCTGTGCATTCCCTCCTTCTCCTCCACACACACACATACACGCTCACATACACGCTCACACACACACTAACACACACACACACACACACACACACACACACACACACATACATGCTCACACATACACACACACACATACATGCTCACACACACACACACACATACACGCTCACACACACACACACACACACACACACACACACACACACACACACACACACACACACACACACACACACACACACACACACACACAGCCGACCGATGCCTGCATTATTGTGCTACAGGGTATGTTTCCTGCATGCCTTAATTCTAATAAGAGTTCATTTGCAGCACTGTATTTCATCAAGGCTGACAATGAACAATACATTCCTGGAGTGTTACATGCCCAGTCCTTTCACACCGTTCCTGAAGATCAACCTATGTTCCTCATGACGGCAATTTAACACTCTACTATACATTCAGGAAATGTCATTTCAATTCTGATTAGAGTGAGATCAATAGAATGTCATCATACAGAGGATAGTATACACACATCAACTTTTTCATGTTTCGTTATTAATCTGGGCAAATATGCTGAACACACAGAATTCTTATAGTATGTGTCCATATTTATAGCTCTATTCAATCAGATCCGCTTTAGCCGACATCCACATAGCGGTTGTTTTGACAGTGTCGGAGGGGGAACTGTGTTAGAGCTGTCAAATGCACAAATGGCTCCTGGCATTATACCTAAAGCGAGTATTGCCATTGGTTGCACGGATTCGCAAAAAGAGAAATCCAATGCAGCCTTGTTTACAAGTTGGAACACTGGGATGTGAGATGTAATCTACACCTCCATTAGGTTGATAGATGTAATCTACACCTCCATTAGGTTGATAGATGTAATCTACACCTCCATTAGGCTGATAGATGTAATCTACACCTCCATTAGGCTGATAGATGTAATCGATACCTCCATTAGGCTGATAGATGTAATCTACACCTCCATTAGGTTGATAGATGTAATCTACACCTCCATTAGGCTGATAGATGTAATCTACACCTCCATTAGGCTGATAGATGTAATCTACACCTCCATTATGCTGATAGATGTAATCTACACCTCCATTAGGCTGATAGATGTAATCTACACCTCCATTAGGCTGATAGATGTAATCTACACCTCCATTAGGCTGATAGATGTAATCTACACCTCCATTAGGCTGATAGATGTAATCTACACCTCCATTAGGCTGATAGATGTAATCTACACCTCCATTAGGCTGATAGATGTAATCTACACTTCCATTAGGCTGATAGATGTAATCTACACCTCCATTAGGCTGATAGATGTAATCTACACCTCCATTAGGCTGATCGAAATCATCATTCTTTTGTTTAAGGATTTTAAATTTGAGCGTCATTATTTCTATATAGGATACACTTTCTCGTTCTGAACTTCTAACGCGAGTGAGACGGGTGTGGCTGCATGACAATGATCCCAAGAGCAGCTGCTCACGCCTCCCGGGTGGCGCAGTGGTTAAGGGTGCTGTACTGCAGCGCCAGCTGTGCCATCAGAGACTCTGGGTTCGCGCCCAGGCTCTGTCGTAACCGGCCGTGACCGGGAGGTCCATGGGGCGACGTACAATTGGCCTAGCGTCGTCCGGGTTAGGGAGGGCTTGGTCGGTAGGGATGTCCTTGTCTCATCGCGCACCAGCGACTCCTGTGGCGGGCCGGGCGCAGTGCGCGCTAACCAAGGTTGCCAGGTGCACGGTGTTTCCTCCGACACATTGGTGCGGCTGGCTTCCGGGTTGGATGCGCGCTGTGTTAAGAAGCAGTGCGGCTAGGTTGGGTTGTGTATCGGAGGACGCATGACTTTCAACCTTCGTCTCTCCCGAGCCCGTACGGGAGTTGTAGCGATGAGACAAGATAGTAGCTACTACAACAATTGGACACCACGAAATTGGGGAGAAAAAGGGATAAAAAAAAAATTTAAGAGCAGCTGCTCAACTCCAATGCATTTCCACCTCCGACACCACCTAAACATCAGCTATGCGGGTGTCGCCTATCTTCAGCTACCGCCTGATCTGATTAAATCTAGGCTTTCATTTCTACACCATCGTGTAAAAAAACATGTGGGGTCCAAATCTCATCTCCGTGTACAGCATGGTTGAGCTCTTATTCTGATTACTGTATTTGTTTGGTTTTATCCATTCATTTTCAATAAGGTTGACTTGACCTAACGAACCAAAATAAACACATACGAATGTAATTTCTGCAGAGGTAATTCATGTCATTGAAAATACAACTTGAAATTAGCCTGTTTGACAAAAATGAAAAAGGTTGTGTTTTAGAGTCCATTTACTGCTTTGATTGTGTTAGGTAACATATTGACACACACATTGACTTGATCTTTCACCCCTGCATGCCATGCCACCTGTTAGAGCGTTGGCCGGCGGCCTGGGAGCAGCTCAGGTCATTAGGGCCATTCAGAAGAGTCAATGGAGGTTCCCAGGGGAGACTGTGGAGACTGGCCATTCCTGCACTGCACACTCCACTGTCCGCAAGGCTGATCCTCTGCTATAGCGCGGAGCTGGCGGATGCATGCAGAACCAAACCACTCTTGCATTTTGGGGGCCCTAAACAGGCGAGCAAACATTTTTAGTGGCCCACCTTTTGACTGGGGAGATAAGAATGTACGTGTAAAGTTAATTTCCAATTCCACACATTTTGCCATGGGGTAGAGATTTTTTTTTTTTTGTTGCAGTTTTAAAGCAAGTTTTCTGCAGTTCTACCCATTTTGCCATGGGGTGAAGAGAAATCTTAGCAGATTTAAAGCAAATTTCCTACAATTCTACACATTTTGCCATGTTAATGATACCTGAGTGAGAGTGACTAACAAAATCAGTGGTGGCCCCTTGGAGGTCAGGGTCCCTGGGCACGTGCCTTGCAAGCCCGGTCCCTGTTTGGCCATGACTATTACAAGTTTAGATAACTGGCTAGACTAACTTACCAATCTAAAAATGGTTAGCTAATTGAGTGACTGTCAGTGGCCCTAAAACCACTGTTGTGGATCTGCTGTTGACCTGTGTGTGTGTGTGTGTGTGTGTGTGTGTGTGTGTGTGTGTGTGTGTGTGTGTGTGTGTGTGTGTGTGTGTGTGTGTGTGTGTGTGTGTGTGTGTGTGTGTGTGTGTGTGTGTGTGTGTGTGTGTGTGTGTGTGTGTGTGTGTTTCAAATTATATCCACAGTGTGTCTTTACAGCCAGTTTCACACATGTACACACTCAGGAAAATCACAGTCACAAAAATGGGAAAAGCATTGCTTTATTGTCTATTCTCAACCATACTTTATCCATGAATATGAAAAATAAAAGCAAGGTACCTTTGAAAAGAAGATTGATCAGTGTACTTTGATCAGTAGCAACTTGAATCTTATGAAAGAACAGGAATTATATAACTAGAACATTAGGGGAAGAATATGACCAAATAACGAATTCCTTTTGAAGGTATTTCTTTGTTTTCCTCTTACCAGTAGGCTATTATCTGTTAAAGGCTAATGTGTATTAAATCTAAAAGCAACTATCATTCATCTTCCATAATGCTTGGCTGTAAATTACAGCATTATCTCTGTAGACATGGATGAAGAGAAGAGAGTGGGGGTGGAAATAAAGAGAGAGAAGGATATAAAAATAAAAAATAAATGAAAAATCCTTAGTCTGGGAAAGATTAGGCCCCTTCCAGTAGGGCCTGTCAGATTTATTTCCAACATCAAGGGCTTCTCTTCTCTCTCCAGCCCCATCCATCAGAGGCCTGTCTGGGGTTTATGTGTGGCCAGAGCCCTGGACTGGGGACGCTGGGTGAAGGGATGGAGGGTTGAGGGCTGGGGGAGTGAAGGGGTTAGGGGGTGGAGGTTTGGAGAGTGGAGCTGTAGGCTCCATGAACGGTTGCCAGGGTACCTGGGCTAGAGGCATCCTCCATCGTCTGGTATCCCAGGGTGAAACAGGAGCACCGGCCCCCAGTAAGTCACCAATGGAGGTGAAAAGCGGTGTCACCAAGATTAAAAGGGACTTCCCCACCCTCTGATCTGTGAGAGAAATGAAAGAGAGAGAGAGAGATGGAGGGAGAGAGAGAGAGAGAGAGAGAGAGAGAGAGAGAGAGAGAGAGAGAGAGAGATGGGAAAGAGGGTGAGAGAGAGAGAGAGAGAGATGGGAACGAGAGAGATGGGGAAAGAGAGAAAGGGTGGAAGGAGGGAGAGAAAGAGAGCACTGTATTACATGTCAATACGTCTAACTTGAAATTATTATTATGGATTGGGTTTGTAAAAAGGGATGTGCGTTCATTGTTTGGGGACAAGTCCCCTCCTCAAACAAACCCCTCCCTTATCCCCCACCACTACCACCCCCCTCAACATGTGCCTCTGCCACCACACACCCCTGCCGTCTTGCTCTGTGTAACCTAGCAACTATTTAATTAAAATAGCATCAGCAAGGATAGGGCTTTTTTTTCTTCCAAGCCCAGGATTTCCTCCAATCTCAGGTCTTTTCATCACAACGTGAATCAAAACCGTGACACGTCTGCAACTGTATAATACCGTTCATATTCCCTGCCTTCTTTGTTGCTTTGTTTTACCTTTGCCATTCTAACATGGCCACAGTTCGTATTCTTCCACCATCTCTCTATACTTGCGTCATTGACAGGCCTATCTGATTGAATGCAGATGATGTCATACCCACACCAACAGCACATTAGTGGTGCAGGAGGCTTTAAAGGTGTGTGTAGGACTTTGAGCCACAGAGAACTACAAACAAGGCCTTCACCTCTCTTTCCTTTACTTGCGTATATCAAGAGCAATGAGGCACTTACCCATCCTCTTTTACCTCTCTCTCGCTGTGCCGTCTCACTTGACCCTAAAAAAATGCCATTCACCACCTTCTACAAATGTTCCAGGCTCGAGTAAGGCGGAGCAAAAAGTAGAAATGTAAAGCAGGTCCTCACATCGCCGTTCATCGCCCGTGATGTCATTCAAACAGCATCCAACCACTTCTATTCAGAGAAATAAAACAATGGGGCAAAATGTGGCTCAGGGCTGCCAGCGTGAACATCTCCATCTTTTCCCTTCTTCTCTACAGAGCCCATAGAGCCTACAGATATAAAGGAGACGCCTAT
Source organism: Oncorhynchus kisutch (assembly GCF_002021735.2). Taxonomy (NCBI): domain Eukaryota; kingdom Metazoa; phylum Chordata; class Actinopteri; order Salmoniformes; family Salmonidae; genus Oncorhynchus; species Oncorhynchus kisutch. Next base: position 16,060,722 of record NC_034176.2, on the reverse strand, counting down.
GCATTCCATAGTGATGTAATAACAGCCCAGGCTTTCTCTCTGAAAGTACTGTATTGTAAGTGTGCTTTTGTAGGATTTCCACCATTTTCTTCGAAGCACTTGAGAGGAACCTACAGTGTGATTACTAGGGTGTAGGGAAAAGTCATGGTAAATGGCTCTAATGATGCTCCCTCCAAATTGGTATATTATGGGGTTGACCTGCTCTCCAGGTTCACGCCTACCTTCTACCTTCTCCACAGTCTAATCTTCCCTCTTACTGTGTTTCCCACTCTCACCTCCTCCCACACTCACCCTGCTTCCAATTTTACCTCAAAACCTATTCAGACATTTTGATTCAAACACAGACACTTCAGGCCAATGAAAACGGAGAGAGTTTAGGAATTGTAAGGGATAAAGCTACGTAATACTTTTATATCTAGTATGCTCTGCGAAAATCTTTTAAAAACCAAATTCAGAGGTTAAGTCCATGCAAGGACACGTCTATTTAGTGTGATATTTCCGAGAGCTGGTATCAATGGATGAACATCCTGTTAAAGTGAAGCATATTCAAAAAGCAGGGGAGACATGGCTCTGACTTGTGTTTGACATATATACTGCTTGTCTCTGGTTGCTTGTATAATTGTACAGTAAGGACAATGAACACGCTTTGTAATTGTGTAGCGATTTTTGTTTACTCCTGATTACCGTTGTCATTCTCACTCTCTCTGATTCATACACACACACACACACACACACACACACACGCACGCACGCACACACACACACACACAATTCTGCACACATACACACGCAATCACGTACACACACACACAATCACGCACACACAAACACATAAGCGAGCGCAGACAAACACAATCACACACACACACATCCATTAATTACGCAATAAAACACTCATTACAGAGGTGTAGAAAATCTGTTCTGAGGTAACATTTGAGTTCTTTCCCTCAGAGCATCATAATACATGTAGGCTTTTAATTGATTTGAAAATATCAAAATAGCATCATAAATTATTATTGTTGACCTTTGTCATTAGAATTACACACCAATATACTATTGCTATTTTGACACACAATACAAATACACAATTCAATTGATTTAAAAAATAAATGCATTATAATACGCAACATCAAGGCAAATGTCATGTGAAATGTTATTGGCATTTGGCCTTTGTTGTGTCACAGTGTAAATAATTATAGTAGGTCATGATAATGCAATGTCACATATTATGATTTTATATATATTGAGGATGTGTGTCTTATTTTCCCCCAAATACTACAATACTTATTGAACATTGATGATGACCAAATGTTATGTGAATTGAGTGTTTTGAGCTTTGAAAGCAAATGCACAGTAGTCACTGTATTTCATACATGTATAGACGCCTGTATTTGCTATACGCCTGTCTGGTTAGTATCATTGTATCACCATGGCCACAATGCATGTCATCACCAGTTAAATATGTTAATCCTTCACCAGAATTTATGTTCACAAAACCATTTGGCATAACGGCATGTGATTTTGACATGAAAGAGGGAAAAGCCCTTAACATTTTATAATGGCACTTTACATTGGAGGACGAGCAAGAACAACATTTAAGTTCCTCAAAATGGGTCCAGAACAGTGATAGGTTATGCTATTTTGTATTTTATACTTGCTATTTTGCATTTTATACTTGCTATTTTGCATTTTATACTTGCTATTTTGTATTTTTGTTGTTGGGAATACAGGGGGGACTGACTTCCCCTTTAAGGTACATGGACAACATGTACAGTAGGTGGAAAAAGCTACCCCTAGCCTGTATGACCATGGACACAACTACATGGGTAATACTTAGACCATGTAAGACTATGGGGAAATGTGTTTGTTATACATCTGATGTTTATCTGTATTGAATGGCGAATAAAACATTGACATAAAAATCTCTGTGGTCCAAGAAGGGAGAAGAGGGTGGATGTTTACAGTACCAGTCAAAAGTTTGGACACACTCACTCATTCCAGGGTTTTTCCTTATTTTTACTATTTTCTACATTGTAGAATAATAGTGAAGACATCAAAACTATAAAATAAGTTATTACATTTTTGTAAATGTTTTTATTTTTTAAATGTAAACTTTATTTAATTAGGCAAGTCAGTTAAGAACAAATTCTTATTTACGATGACGGCCTACACTGGCCAAACCCGGACGACGCTGGGCCAATTGTGCGCCGCCCTATAGTACCACCAATCACAGCCGGTTGTGATACAGCCTGGATTCAAACCAGGGTGTTTGTAGTGATGCATCAAACACTGAGCTGCAGAGCCATAGACTGCTGCGCCACTCGGGAGACTTTTTTATTAGATTTTATTCCACCTTTATTTAACCAGGTAGGCTAGTTGAAAACAAGTTCTCATTTGCAACTGCGACCTGGCCAAGATAAAGCAAAGCAGTTCGACACATACAACAACACAGAGTTACACATGGAATAAACAAACATACAATCAATAATACAGTAGAAAAATATATGTAGAATGTGCAAATGAGGTAGGATAAGAGAGATAAGGCAATAAATAGGCCATGGTGGCGAAGTAATTACAATGTAGCAATTAAACACTGGAATGGTAGAATGTGCAGAAGATGAATGTGCAAGTAGAGATACTGGGGTGCAAAGGAGCAAGATAAATAAATAAATACAGTAAGGGGATGAGGTAGATTGGATGGGCTATTTAGAGATGAGCTATTTACAGGTGCAGTGATCTGTGAGCTGCTCTGACAGCTGGTGCTTAAAGCTAGTGAGGGAGGTAAGAGTCTCCAGCTTTAGTGATTTTTGCAGTTCGTTACAGTCATTGGCAGCAGAGAACTGGAAGGAGAGGCGGCCAAAGGAAGAATTGGCTTTGGGAGTGACCAGTGAGATATACCTGCTGGAGAGCGTGCTATGGGTGGGTGCTGCTATGGTGACCAGTGAGCTGAGATAAGGTGGGGCTTTACCTAGCAGAGACTTGTAGATGACCTGGAGTCAGTGGGTTTGGCGTCGAGTATAAAGTGAGGGCCAGCCAACGAGAACGTACAGGTCGCAGTCGTGGGTAGTATACAGGTATGGGGCTTTGGTGACAAAACGGATGGCACTGTGATAGACTGCATCCAATTTGTTGAGTCGAGTGTTGGAGGCTATTTTGTAAATGACATCACCGAAGTCGAGGATCGGTAGGATGGTCAGTTTTACGAAGGTATGTTTGGCAGCATGAGTGAAGGATGCTTTGTGCGAAATAGGAAGCATAATCTAGATTTAATTTTGGATTGGAGATGTTTAATGTGAGTCTGGAAGGAGAGTTTACAGTCTAACCAGACACCTAGGTATTTGTAGTTGTCCACATATTCTAAGTCAGAACCTTCCAGAGTAGTGATGCTGGAAGAGCGGGCAGGTGATCGATCGGTTGAAGAGCATGCATTTAGTTTTATTTACATTTAAGAGCAGTTGGAGGCCACGGAAGGAGAGTTGTATGGCATTGAAGCTCATCTGGAGGTTAGTTAACACAGTGTCCAAAGAATGACCAGAGGTATACAGAATGGTGTCGTCTGCATAGAGGTGGATCAAAGAATCACCCGCAGCCAGAGCGACATCATTGATGTATACAGAGAAGAGAGTCGGCCCGAGAATTGAACCCTGTGGCACACCCATAGAGACTGTCCGGACAACAGGCCCTCCGATTTGACATACTGAACTCTATCAGATAAGTATTTGATAAACCAGGCGACACCAGGCGAACAGGCGGTGATTGACAGTTGAAAGCCTTAGCCAGGTCGATGAATACGGCTGCACAGTAATGTCTCTTATCGATGGAAGTTATGATATCGTTTAGGACCTTGAGCGTGACTGAGGTGCACCCATGACCAGCTCTGAAACCAGATTGCATAGCGGAGAAGGTACAGTGGGGTTTGAAATGGTCGGAGATCTGTTTGTTAACTTGGCTTTCGAAGACCTTACAAGGGCAGGGTAGAATAGATATAGGTCAGTAGCAGTTTGGTTCTAGAGTGTCTCCCCCTTTGAAGTGGGGGATGACCACTGCAGCTTTCCAATCTATGGGAATCTCAGACGATACGAAAGAGAGGTTGAACAGGCTCGTAATATTGCAACAATTTTGGCAGATAATTTTAGAAAGAGAGGGTCCAGATTTTCTAGCCTGGCTGATTTGTAGGGATCCAGATTTTGCAGCTCTTTCAGAACATCAGCTATCTGGATGAAGGAAAAGTGGGGCAGGTTTGGGCGTGTGGCTGTGGGGAGCACAGGGCTGTTGACCGGGGTATGGGTAGCCAGGTGGAAAGCATGGCCAGCCGTAGAAATGTTTTATTGATATTCTCAATTATAGTGGATTTATCGGTGGTGACAGTGTTTCCTAGCCTCAGTGCAGTGGGCAGCTGGGAGGAGGTGCTCTTATTCTCCATGGACTTTGCAGTGTCCCAGAACTTTATTGAGTTTGTGCTACAGGATTCAAATTTCTGTTTGAAAAAAGCTAGCCTTAGCTTTCCTAACTGCCTTTGTATATTTGTTCCTAACTTCCCTGAAAAGTTGCATATCGCGGGGGCTGTTCGATGCTATTGCAAAACGCCACAGGATGTTTTTGTGCTTGTCAAGGGCAGTCAGGTCTGGAGAGAACCACGGGCTATATCTGTTCCTGGTTCTACATTTTTTTGAATGGGGAATGCTTATTTAAGATGGTGAGGAAGGCACTTTTAAAGAATAACCAGGCATCCTCTACTGACGGGATGAGGTCAATGTCCTTCCAGGATACCCGGGCCAGGTCGATAAGAAAGGCCTGCTCGCTGGTGTTTTAGGGAGCGTTTGACAGTGATGAGTGGAGGTCATTTGACCGCAGACCCATTACGGATGCAGGCAATGTGGCAGTGATCGCTGAGATCTTGGTTGAAAACAGCAGAGGTGTATTTGGAGGGCAAGTTGGTCAGGATGATATCTATGAGGGTGCCCGTGTTTACGGATTTGGGGTTGTACCTGGTGGGTTCATTGATCATTTGTGTGAGATTGAGGGCATCGAGCTTAGATTGTAGGACGGCCGGGGTGTTAAGCATGTCACAGTTTACGTCACCTAGGTCACCTAGCAGCACGACCTCTGAAGATAGATGGGGGGCAATCAATTCACATATGGTGTCCAGGGCACAGCAGAGGGTGGTCTATAGCAAGCGGCAACAGTGAGAGACTTGTTTCTGGAATGGATGGATTTTTAAAAGTAGAAGTTCAAATTGTTTGGGTACAGACCTGGATAGTAAGACAGAACTCTGCAGGCTATCTCTGCAGTAGATTGCAACACCGCCCCGTTTGGCAGTTCTATCTTGTCGGAAAATGTTACAGTTAGGGATGGAAATGTCAGGGTTTTTGGTGGACTTCCTAAGCCAGGATTCAGACACGGCTAGGACATCCGGGTTGGCAGAGTGTGCTAAAGCAGTGACTAAAACAAGCTTAGGGTCTCCTGGCTTCTGATGTTAACATGCATGAAAGCAAGGCTTTTATGGTTACAGAAGTCAACAAATGAGAGCACCTGGGGAGTATGAGTGGAGCTAGGCACTGCAGGGCCTGGATCAACCTCTACATCACCAGAGGAACAGAGGAGGAGTAGGATGAGGGTACGGCTAAAAGGAGCAGGTTTTTGGGCATGAGATAATAGATTCAAGGCATAATGTACAGACAGGGGTATGGTAGGATGAGAGTACATTGGAGGTAAACCTAGGCATTGAGTAATGATGAGAGATATAGCCTTGATGACAGCTTTGCATACTTTAGGCATTCCCTCAACCAACTTCACCTGGAATACTTATCCAACATTCTTGAAGAATATATGCTGAGCATTTGTTGGCTGCTTTTCCTTCACTCTGCCGTCCAACTCATCCCAAACCACCTCAATTGGGTTGAGGTCAGGTGATTGTGTAGGCCAGGTCATCTGATGCAGCACTCCATCACTCTCCTTCTTGGTCAAATAGCCCTTACACAGCCTGGTGGTGCGTTGCGCCATTGTCCTGTTGAAAATCAAATGATTGTCCCACTAAGCGCAAACCAGATGGGATGGCGTATCGCTGCAGAATGTTGTAATAGCCATGCTGGTTAAGTGTGCCTTGAATTCTAAATCAATCACATTCTGTGTCACCAGCAAAGAACCCCCACACCATCACACCTCCTCCATGCTTCAGAGTGGGAACCACACATGCAGAGATAATCTGTTCACTTACTCTGCGTCTCACAAAGACACGGTGATTGTAACCAAAAATCTCAAATTTTGACTTGTCAGACCAAAGGACAGATTTCCACGTCTCATGTCCATTGCTCGTGTTTCTTGGCCCAATTAAGTCCTTTCTTATTATTGGTGTCCTTTAGTAGTGGTTTCTTTGCAGCAATTTGACTATGAAGGCCTGATTCACACAGTCTCCTCTGAAAAGTTGATGTTGAGTTGTGTCTGTTACTTGAACTTGGTGAAGCATTTATTTGGGCTGCAATTTCTGAGGCTAGTAACTCTAATGAACTTATCCTCTGTAGTAGAGGTAACCCTGGTTCTCCTTTCCTGTTGTGGTCCTCACGAGAGCCAGTTTCATCATAGCACTTGATGGTTTTTGTGACTGCACTTGAATAAATGTTCATAGTTCTTGAAATTTTCCAGATTGATTGACCTTCATGTCTTAAAGTTATGATGGACTGTCGTTTCTCTTTGCTTTTTCGAGCTGTTCTTGACATAATATGGACTTGGTCTTTTACTAAATAGGGATATCTTCTGTATACCACCCCTACCTTGTCACAACACAACTGATTGGATCAAACGTATTAAGAAGGAAATAAATTCCAGAAATGTAACTTTTAACAAGGCATACTTTGTCACAATCGTGTGTATATGTGGCAGGGAAGTCAGGCGCATGAGAATTAAACTTGGTAAAATGGAGTAATTAAAATGTTAAAAAACATAACTCCAAAACCATAAATACAAAAGAAACAAATTGGGTATGAGGACCCGTCACGCACCAAATACAAACAACACGAAACTGAACATAAAACCATTTTTGACAAAGACATGATGGGAAACAGAGGGTTAAATACACAACAGGTAATGAATGGGATTGAAACCAGGTGTGTAGGAAGACAAGACAAAACCAATGGAAAATGAAAAATGGATCAATGATGGCTAGAAGACCGGTGACGTCGACCGCCGAGCACCACTCGAACAGGGAGAGGCATCGACTTCGGCAGAAGTCATGACACACCTGTTAATTGAAATGCATTCCAGGTGACTACCTCATGAAGCTGGTTGAGAGAATACCAATAGTGTGCAAAGCTGTCATCAAGGCAAAGGGTGACTACTTTGAAGAATCTCAAATATAAAAATATTTAGGTTTGTTTAACACTTTTTTTACTACATGATTCCGTATGTGTTATTTCAGTTTTTTTGAAATATTATTATTCTACAATGTAGAAGATAGTAAAAATAAAGAATAACCCTTGAAAGAGTACAGTAGGTGTGTCCACACTTTTGACTGTTACTGTAGGTGATGTCAAAACTAGAAGTAGTGTTTAGTTAATTCTGCAGAGAGCTCTACCAGGTATATTTTTATGGTATGGTTGTTCAGTCTAAATTCGTGACACTATAGGCACAAGTCAGTTTTTCTAAATAGATTGCAACAGTTTCCAGGTATGGACTGCAGAAGAGGAACAGAATTTGTTAGCACAGGACATCAGTACACTGGGTAAGTCTCTGAGAGATAATCATTTTGATGTGGAAGAGCTTCAACCTTTAAAAATAATTTCCATTGATCAAAGTCAGCAATTTGAAATTTCAAACAAAATGTCCCATGACAGACCAAAGAACCAAAGCATTTAGCCCATTTCAGCCCAAGTAATTCTACCTATATTTGAACAATGTTTATGGACACTATTTACACTTACTTGATAACCATGATAATGAGATCAATATCAAGCTTTGTAAAAATATATATGAAATAATAATACCTGTCAATTCTATTGTTAAAAACACTAATGTATTTGTGGAGTGGGCATTTACAGGCGACACAGAGGTATGTGGGAGAGAGCTTGGGCAGTTTGGAAGGTCCCGCCCCCCATTGGCCATCTCTTTACTTTGACACACGTCTAGTCTTGATGACACATGCAACAATGCTGTCTCTCCACTCCACAAACCTAACACGACTGGCTCAGACAATGTTGTGGCCTACGGACCATATGCTGTGCTTGCAGCCAGAGATGTGTCCTCTGCCCAAAGGTCAGTGGGAACAGGGAGCAGCCAGACCAGGTCATCTAGGGTGAGGCCTCGCTCAGAGCTCCAGGGGGAATCTTTCAGAGACCCAGACATAACAGCCTGGAGAGGAGAAAAAAAGGAGAGGAGAAGAGAAGAAAGGAGAGATGGTCAAAAGTTCTGTTTTTGGTGTCTCGGCTTGTCAACAATTACACAAACAACTGTCACATCAGACAGAAATATTGGTTTATCACCCTGTGCACTTGGGCCACTATTCCCTACCCAATCATCTCATCCCACTCAGCCCCATGCTTCAAAACCCTTTCACCTCCCGCATACACACACACTCTCATATCCCTCATTAAAATGCAGAACCCCTCACACCCCTGCCACATACATTAATTAGGACTCTGGTAACAAGCTAGCTCCATTTATTCAAACCCAGAGCCCCTTACCATTAGTCTGACAGTGGTTAACAGCGGCTGAAGGCCCACAGGCTGCAGTGCTCTCTCCTCAGTGCCCCTGATTAAAAGGAGAACCCCTCGGACACAAACCTTTTGACTCCTTTCAACATCTCTGACCCTCAGATGATCCCTTGACCGGACCGCCAACTGTCAAGTGTACCTGTTTCCACGGGCTCCACCCCCATCCCATCTCTGTCCTCTCCAGTCTCCATGCCTCTCACCTCACGCCAGTCTAATCCAGCCCACCACCTCCTGCTCAATCTAATTGTCACTTTATATTCCCCACTAGACCCTTGTGGTTTTTATTTTCAGCTTAAGCCCTAATGTACACCGAACAAAAATATAAATGCAACATCCAACAATTTCAAAGATTTTACTGAGTTACAGTTCATATGAGGAAATCAGTCAATTGAAATAAATAAATTAGGCCCTAATCTATAGATTTTACATGACTGGGAATATAGATATGCATCTGTTGGTCAGAGATACTTTTTTTTTTAAGGTAGGGGCATTGATCAGAAAACCAGTCAGTATCTGGTGTGACCACTATTAGCCTCAGGCTATTGATTGTGGCCTGTGGAATGTTGTCCGATCCTCTTCAATGGCTGTGCAAAGTTGCTGGATATTGGCGAGAACTGGAACACGCTGTTGTACACATCAATCCAGAGCATCCCAAACATGCTCAATAGGTGACATGTCTGGTGATTATGCAGTCCATGGAAGAACTGGGACATTTTCAGCTTTCAGGAATTGTGTACAGATCCTTGCGACAATATCATGCTGAAACATGAGGTGATGGCAGAAGATGAATGGAACGACAATGGGCCTCAGTATCTTGTCACAGTATCTCTGTGCATTGAAATTGCCATCGATAAAATGAAAATGTGTTCGTTGTCTGTAGCTTATGCCTGCCCATACCATAACCCCGTTGCACACTGTCTGCCATCTGCCCAGTACAGTTTAAACCGGGGTTCATCCATGAAGAGCACACTTCTCCAGCGTGCCAGTGGCCATCGAAGGTGAATATTTGCCCACTGAAGACAATCACAGTCAGTCACAACGCTGAACTGCAGTCAGGCCAAGACTCTGTTGAGGATGATGCATCTGTCTTGGGGATTTGGACAGGTGTACCTGTCCCAGATTCCATCTTTAGGCTCTTCCCAACGGGGTCTCCCCATTCAGAGCAAAACTTCTCATTAGCTGGTGCCCTTGAAAGACGTAGCACTGCATTTCAAATTCAGTTACACATTCTGTTTGAATGGGGGGTAAAGGAGAACGGCAGAGAGAAAGGGAGAGAGAGTCTTCTGAGACTACAGTAATTTCATGCCATCATAGTTACCTTGGGCAGGAGACATTCTAATGGGGTTTCTGTGAGGAGCTCCTGGACAATAAAGCTTTTGAGAGATGAAAATGTGGTAGGCTTCCTATGCCACATAGTATTTCTACTTGAAATTGAAAGGTCTAAGCATAGTGAGAAATTGTCATATGTGGTGAATGTTATGGACTGTGTGAATTGAATCCACTATAATTTTAAGCAATTGTCTCTAATGGCTTTAATTGTGTGTGAATTGGAAGGGTGACATTTTCAGCTAAACTTTCTATCATCTCTACGCTCAAAGAGCAAAGCAGAAGACTATGAACACACAGTTATTGGTCTGACAGTATAATAATCCCTCCTTGTTCTATTCACCCTTCCTGTAGCAGAGAAGCAGCAGATCAATGATTCATTGATCAATGTACGAGGGCTGTGTCTGGGACCCATGGTACTACCCCGCTCTCTAGCTGGTCAAAACACCATCACAGCCATACACCTCTCTGCCCTGTTTTCACAAGCAGGAAAGTGGAATCGCCTTTACCCACTCAACCTTCCCCCAGCCCCCACAGAGTACTGTGCCCAGACATACTTGATACTAGCTCATTGCCATAGTGGCACCATAGCTCTGAGCTGATTGGGGTTTGCTTTGGAACAACCTCCAGTCTATGGGTGGGTGGGTAGGTTAGGACCTGTTCCGGTTCATAATTGTCTTCAAGACTGCTGGTCTGAAACTCTCCAGCACATCTCCTAGCCATGAGCAGTGGCATTGTAGCCATGGCAGTCCTTTACCTCTGTCTCTACCTGTCTCTAATGATGCGGACGACTGTGCTGGAGTACAGCAGGGGGGAACTGGGTCTCTCCTAACGAGCACATTCTCAGAGAGCGGGTGGTCAGAGGTGGGAGGGCCAGGGAGGTCAAACAACACCACAGCAAGAGAGACGTTCCTCATTCTAGCCCTCCAAATGAGCTAATAACTGTGATTAGCTGATGCTACAGAAACCACTGAGGAGAGGGAGTCTTGGTGGCCCGCTGGTTCCATGGTGAATGTCCTACATCTAATAAAGCAAAAGAGGGGGTGTGTTAATAGGATTATTGCCACAGCTGTGATGCAGTCAAAGGAAAGAGGCGTAGCCAGAAGAATTGACAAGTCCAAATGGTATACCAGTCAATTGTTACAGACCATACAGTGTAAAGACCTCCTGTACTCACAGATGGATTGTGGTAGTGACTGGCCGGCTGTTTGCTCTATGGCCACCCCTCTGTTGTTGAGGTGGATAGGAGTATTTATTGACCACCTGTCACCCCACCACTCCTCCTCAGCAGACCCCTTAATAAACACTTCAGAGGCCCAGGGCTGGTGGTCATGAAACCAAAGGATTAAGACCTTGTCTTTGCCAGACACCGACCTCAGATGAATGTGACCAGACTGTTGAAATGAAATGTTTATGGTGGTGGACAGTCTTGGTTGTAGATTTTACTTTTCTATCTGACATGTGTTTGTATTTTTTTCATAATCCATTTAGACAAATCCATTAAGGAATTTTCAGTCTCCCCATACATTGTCTAGCAGTTTGTTGGAGAGGGGTAGCTATCTCACTTTACCTGTGATGAATCAGTCATTTTAACAGGTAACAGCCTGGAAAATGGTCCTGACATGCTTCGATGTGATTTGATGTATATCCTCTCACTGAATAGATGTACGCAAGTATTGCCAGTTATTAAATTCATTAATTGACTTCATTTTGATTGGCAGTCATGGAGATTGATTTCGGTACGTGTAAACTCTACTTTTCTTTTCAATATTTGGGCTATTTCCGATGTCAGTACATGTAACTATATACTTAATCCATTCTGTAACCAAGTACCAATCATGTTTGTCTATGGAGATTGCATGGCGGTGTGCTCGATTTTATGCTGAAATAGCCGAATCCACTCATTTGAAGGGGTGTCCACATACCTTTGGAAATGTAGTGTCTGTTTTGTTTTGCTTAATCCATTCTATAACCAAGTGCCTGTCATGATGAACAAATACATGAAGCAGATGATAGAGAAAGAATTCTCTTCACCCTAGACATTGATGTACATTTGTAGACATATGCATGCTCAACCCTAATGGCAGTCAAAGGCTATTTTCTCCCCTTACGCCACCTCTCGTTGCTGCCAATTGAAAGCTACCTCATGGACACCCTCTACAGTAAGACTGACACAGATGAAAGCTAATAGGTTATAGTATGGAGGAACTGTAGAACATGACCACGGTAGCAGTGCGGGCGGGCAAGTGTTTGTGCCCCACGGCACACTACAAGGGTTGAAAGGTTCCCCCACATCTGCCAAGACACCGGGAGGCAGATACAGGATTAGCATCCCGTGCTCTCGCCGTAGGCAGTTGCTACCAGAGGCACACAGCTGCTCACACACACATACACACACACAAATACACACACAAACGCAAATTAGCAGGGAAAACCCACACAGAACTCACTGAGTCTTTCCTCTGTCAGGTTTGGACTGAATTTGAAAGCATATTGCCGATGGTGATTCCAGGAGGATATGTTGAAGCTGTGTGGGGTAATAATAGTTAGAATCAGCTTTATTAGAGGTACTAATGATTTAGATATATTATGATATATATATTTAGATATATTATGATATAGGCCTACTTTACCTGATGATTTAAAGGTATTGATATATAGGCCAAGTGCATACTATGTCATTATATATACTGTATATGTATGTACTGTAGTTGTTTATATGGTTTAAGAAAAACAACTCAGTGAGCTCCTCCTATCCAACCATATACACACACAGTATACACACACACTCTGCATGCTCCCTGTGGCATGTCTGAGGACGTGAAAGCAGCCTAGCTGCAGTGTCCCTGGCGTTATACAGTAAGACTCAGGGGGTCTCCCAGCAGGAAACAGAAACAGACACAGTACAGTATGCCATACAATGAACCCACAAAGTTCATGTCAGTGCACAACAGATGTACAATCTTCACTTGATCACCTTGTTGCAGGAGAACTTTACTGCAACAAAGGGAATTTAAAACTTGCAGTATATTTGAGGTTTAAAAAGGCTTCTAAAGTTTTTAATTTCCACTTTTAAATTTCAGACTTTATTTTCCCTTACAAAATGAATGTGTCAACACCTACAAAAATGTAAATTCATTATAATCCACATAATGATTCACACTTCCTGTTGCTGCAGGATTATTTTCCTGCTGTAGGAGACTGGCTCAAAAACTGTTTTCAGGTAGGCCTGTAATAACTATGAAATTCCCTCACTGGGCAATATAACCGGTTATAACATCGTTATGGTAGGGTAGGAGTTAAGACTCAAAGAGGGCCTCCTGGGTGGCGCTGTACTGCAACGCCACCAGAGACTCTAGGTTCGTGCCCAGGCTCTGTCGTAACCGGCCGTGACCGGGAGGTCCGTGGGGCGGCACAATTGGCCTA